>NW_025346641.1:0-4062 GCF_016433145.1 Gracilinanus agilis | reverse complement strand
TAAAATAAAATAAAATAAAATAATAAAATAAAGTAAAATACACAGGTCGGTAACAGAAGGAAGTTCAGAGGGAAACAAGGAAATAGGAAAGCTCAGGAAGTAACATATTGAATTTATTATATACATATATATATATTTGAAGCAAGCTGTGCTCAATAGATTCATAGATTCATTATAATACTCTTTCTGTTCTACTTTGTATATAAAAATATTCACTGGTTTGCTCATTAAATTCAGAATAAAATTAAATTACATTGAAAAAAGACTCCAGCAAGTGATCAAGAGGGTTATCCATCATGATCACGTGGGATTTATACCAGGAATGCAAGGATGGTTCAACATTAGGAAAACCATCCACATAATTGATCACATCAACAAGCAAACCAACAAAAACCACATGATTTTCTCAATAGATGCTGAAAAAGCCTTTGACAAAATACAACACCCATTCCTACTGAAAACACTAGAAAGTATAGGATAAAGATCCTTTCCTAAAAATAATAAACAGTATATATCTTAAACCATCAACAAGCATCATATGCAATGGGGATGAATTAGAAGCCTTTCCAATAAGATCAGGTGTGAAACAAGGATGCCATTATCACCTCTATTATTTAATATTGTACTAGAAACACTAGCTGTAGCAATTAGAGAAGAATATCTGGCCATTTGAGATGAGTTTCTGCACAGAGTTTCCCAACCAAAATCTTGAGTTCCCTATTCATACATTCCACCTGACATGAACTTTGTGGATGATGAGGAACATGATATTTTAGGTGTTATTCCTAGATTCTCATAGACTCTTCTAAGTATATCCTGAGTAAAATGATATCCTTTATATCAATCTATGGTTAAAGGTACACCGAATCTAGGCACAATTTCCTTGAGGAACACTTTCACCACAAAGCTTGATATATTGGTATTTGATGGAAAAGTTTCAGGCCACTTAGTTAGTCTGTCAACTATCACAAGGCAATACTTGTATCTTCCACCTTTAGGAATACAGATATAATCAGTCTGTAAACTCTCAAATGGACAATATGCTAAATGTCTACCACCCAAACCTTTCTTTCTGAATGCACTTTGATTGAATTTTTGGCAGACTGAATAACTATTACAGATCTTATTTGCCTCTCAGGAAAGATCGTGGCTCTGTGAGAATAGATTCCCTGTCAGTTACCTCTCCAAAGCCATCTTTCCCAGCAATCCCTAAGTTCTGCTTTCCCAGGGTTCCCACCCACTCCTTCTGAAGCTCTGGGAAGGTCAACTTTCCTGGTCTCTGGCAGGGACATGATCTATTGCTTGGCCCCAGAGCTATCCACACAGAACAATGCTTTCTCTCCTTTCTGGGACAAGCCATCAGGAACCATGGAGTTTGGTTGCATAGCCTGATGGGAAAAATATCCCTAAACCCACTCTGAACTAGATGGAACCAGTCTTTGGATAGCCTCAAATATCCAGCATCTGGAGAGGGGTTCCTTATCTCTGTAATATTTCCTCTTGGCTCTTAAAAGACTCATCGAGGGCTTGCAAGGCGGCTCAATGGATAGAGAGCCTGAAGAGGGGAGGGCCTGGGTTAAAATCTGGCCACAGACACTTCCTAGCTGTATGGCTCTGGGAACGTCACTACCCCAAATTTCTTAGCCCTTACCACTCTTCTGCCTTGGAACTAATACTTAGTGTTGATTCTAAAACAGAAGGGAAGGACTTAAAAGAAAAGAATCATTGACTATGGCCCCCGATTTGTCACCAAACTCAGGGACCAGTCCTGGCTCTTCTCTTAATGCCCTATGTGGCTCTGGGCAAGTCCCTTCTCCTCCCTGAGCCTTAGTTTCCTCTTCTGTAAAATGAGGGGGTTGGGTGAGGCAGCCCCTGAGGTTTCTTCCAGCTGTAAATCAAGGGTCTTAAGATGTAGTACCAAAGCTACATAGAAGAGATTTCAGAGGTCATCTAGTTCAGTTTCACTTGACAGATAAAGAAACCGAAGCCTAAATTGTAGAAATGATTTATCCAAGGTGATGCTGTTAGTGGTGAAGCTAGAACTAGAAACCAGGACTCCTGCCTTGTAATCAATCCACAATTGAAATACTAGTCTGCCCTCCCTTTCAATTCCCCCCATTTCAGGGGTTGAACTTTGGCAAATAAACCTGGCATCTAGGTAGAATGTAAGCTCTTCCCCCCTTTACCCAGCCATGAGCACAAAATAACTTTCTGGTTATTAAACTTTATCTTCATTTTTTAAAGGAAAGTTTAATGCATATCGATATCTTGTGGTCTCTGGCATACTGCTGTCCAAATATTTATGTATCTCTTCATGATTCTGAATTTTATGGTGGCTACAAGCTCTAAATCATACCCTAATCTATCCCTTAAAGCTTTCATTCATGTGAGGTCTTTCCCCAAAATATGGAAGCTCAGTGATATCAGAGAACTCATTTCTTTTTATTATTTTTTTTATTTAGAATATTTTCCCATGGTTACATGGTTCATGTTTTTTCCCTCTCCCCAAACCCATATTTATCTCTGTCTCTGTCTCTGTCTCTGTCTCTGTCTCTCTCCCTCCCTCGCCCTCCTTCCTTCTCTCTTTCTGTCTGTCTGCTTCTTTCTTTCTATCTCCCTGTCTTTTTGACTCTCCCTCTCCCTTTCTGTATTCCCCTTTCCATTTCTCTATCCATGTACTTTTATTTCTGCCTTTTTGTTCTCTCTGCCTCTACATAGTAAGGCAGTGGGTGACAAATGCAAGTAACAGGGAATGAAGAACATCAGATAGAGTAGAAGCAGGCTACAGTTAATCAAAGACTCCCTCAGGTCTTTTCTCTTGTTCAGTTTCCTTTCAACTTCGGTAAAGGCTTCTCTGTTGGCCTAAAAAGGGAAGATGTTTGCTCAATTCTGCCTTTAACTGTATACATATAAACTCTTAATACCCTGAGAGCATGAGACTTCTGATATGGAAGGGGCCATCAGAGCTCTAACCCCCTTGTTTCATGGATAGAGAAACTGCGGTTTAGGAAGAGGTGGGGATCCATTGGTAGCTTAAGTTCCATGTGACTTGGGTCACAAATACATGGCAACTGATCTTTGTGGGTTAATTCTTGTATCCTCCAGTTCTCTGGGTGTGCTTGGGTTTCTTTTGTTTAGAGTGGCATTTTAAGTGAGTATTGTGTAAGTAGAACTTTGAACTCCAGTACTCTCTCTCCCAGCATTCCATTTTCATTCTCACATTATGTCCTTACATTTTGGAGATGAAGTTTTGTGAGATGCCAGCCCTCTATTTTTTCACGAATAAGGCTGTGAAAACTGGCTTTACTCAGGCTTTTGTCTTTTTAATTCTTCTGCTTTTAGTGATTATTAATAAATCTTCTAAAATATTGGATATTAATTTAAACTTTACAGTATCAAAAATTTCCTTATCAATAATATGGAATTAGATCTTAATGAATGATATATGTAAAACCCAGTGGAATTGTGAGTTGGCTACAGGGTGGTGGAGGGGTTTGGGTGAGAGGGAAATTACATGAAATATGTAACTATGGGGAAATATTAAAAATAAAACAAAATTTTTAAATAAAAAAATTTCCTAGACTTGAATACTTGACATTCTGTGTGACCTTGTGCAAGTCTCTGCCCCCCTCCACCCACACTATAGGGGCTTGCAGTAGTCTTTTTTCTTTAAAAGTGACAAAAAGCTGAGTGGAGGCTAAATGGGCCCCTTTCCCCAGCATTCCTCCCCTCTTGTTCCCTCCCCCAATCTTTTGGATGAATACTAAGGAGGACACTCACCAGGACAGTAATTTTGTAGTAGTCAAAGCTCCTCCAAAGCAAAGTCTAAGTATGGTATCCCTCTGCTTGAAGTTTCTCTCTTGGCTGGCTTTGGTCTGCCCTGAGCTTCAGGATGTTGAGAGTTAATACCAGCTTCTATGAGGTCACTGGCTTTGTTACCAAACATTCCCTTGTTGCTGTGACAATGGGGCCCAAACAAATCTCACTCTCAGCCAGGTGAAGTTTGCCCCCTTTGGCACTGTACTTTATGAAGAGGACACTGGTTAAGTTAGTGAATTGTAT
>NW_025346640.1:0-1078 GCF_016433145.1 Gracilinanus agilis | reverse complement strand
GAAGGAAGGAAGGAAGGAAGGAAGACTAGACCTAAGGAGAGTTGAGAGGGGGTAAAAAAAAATTTAAAGTGAGCCCTATGGTAATGGAGAAAATGAGTCACTTAATATATGCATCATTTGTTGGTTTTTTTGTTTGTTTGTTTGTTTATACTTATTCCTTGAAGGAATAGTTATAAGAAGGCATTTATGCAGTCAGTAAATACTTAAGGAAACAAAATAAGATTAATCTCAAAGAGAGAAATCAAGAAATGAAAGGATAGGTTAGCAGAGAAATGAATGGTAAGGAACCCAAGAAAAAGGAATTGAAAAGAATTGGAAATTTCTTTGGTTGCTTGTCAAGCTAATGTGTGTCACCAACTTGTGAGATTCACCTCTAAAATAAATAAATATAAAATCTGAGACCTGCTTTTCTCTCTCCCTCCTTTCCCTAACTGTTCTTGCCCTCTCTCTGTGTGTCTCTCTCTGTCTCTCTCTCTCCATAATATATAATGTATATATGTTTATTTATATATGCATGTATATGAATACATTTATTTATATACACAGGCTTATATAGAGAAATATACGTGTGATGCATAAATCACACCCAATTATAATATTTTCTCCCCAAGTACAACGTTAATCATGATAATTATCATAGAATAAACCTTGATAGCAATTGTAATCTCCTAAAGCCTTCATTTTTTAAAAAGTGTATATTTTGACAAGACACATGTTGAAGAGCTTACTGAAATTTTATTTAATATTTGTTTTCTCACATGAATAGCTAAAATGACAGGGTAAAATTATATTACCTTTTAGCAATGACCCAGTTTCAATCTTTTTATAATTATAAGGGCAATTAACTGTTGTTATTTTCTTCTTATGTTTTCTTTGGGAATAAAAACAATAACCTTGCATTCCTGTACCATTACTATAATACACAAGAAGTATTCATCATTGAATTCCAGAAATGCATGAAATGTTGGTACTGAATTAATTCATAGTCTCATAATTAGTGACAATTCATTATCAGTTAATTTTACTCCCAGAAAACTTATATATATATACATATATATATATACATATATATATACAT
>NW_025346639.1:0-3623 GCF_016433145.1 Gracilinanus agilis | reverse complement strand
AAGAAAGAAAGAAAGAAAGAAAGAAAGAAAGAAAGAAAGAAAGAAAGAAAGAAAGAAAGAAAGAAAGAAAGAAAGAAAGAAAGAAAGAAAGAAAGAAAGAAAGAGATATAGATAGATAGATAGATAGATAGATAGATAGATAGATAGATAGATATTTGGATATGGCCAATGAAGGAATTTGCTTTATTTGGTTATGCATGACTATTACAAAGGTTTTGTTTTGTTTTGTTTTAATTTTTGTCAATGTTGACTTGTGGGTATGAGGGAGAAAAAATTGATTTTAGTTAATTGGAAAAAAATAATTAAAAACAACAAGAAGAATCCTCACTTCAACATAATGGATAAGTGGTTGGTTGCCCAGTCTGAAAGTGTCAAGTGATAGAGGTTTCCCTACCATCTGGGGCAGGTCATTCCACTTTTAGACAATTTTTATGCATGTTTCCAATCTGCCAGACCACTGTCATGAGCATTTTCCCCTGAGCCCCAATATTTTCCCCCAATCTATGAGCTTAATAGATCAGAGCTAATGGTCTCCAGTCTCCAGGCCATGAGTCTAACTTTAGTTCATGATATTACAAATTCATGTCATGGGTCACAAAGTAGAACATTTAAGAATATAGATGGAGGTTCCGGGTTAAGATGGCAGCAAAGTAAGAAGCAGCTCTTAATCTCTTCTGACCAAAACACACAAAACTCCTCAAGGGGACATAAAAACAAGTCCAGATGAATGGAGGAACCCCACAACAGGGCACAGCGTGGAAGGTACGTGGAATCGGGGCATTTCCATGCTATAAAGGGGTGAAACAGCTCTCACTAAATCGCGGGCTGAGCAACCACCCCACCCCCACCCCCTCCACACACAACACCTATAGCGCCAAAGCCAGCTAAAAAGAAATAGAGCAAGTTTGGGGCACCCATCGAGTCATTGGCAGCTCCGGGGCCTGTTCCTGAGAGTAGCAAGATTTAGGACCCCAAAAAGCTAATGAACGCACACAAAATCTGAGCATGGGACCAGGGCGCAGAGAACGGACGCAGGACGCAGAACGCAGGCTTAGAGCGCAGGCGCGGGCCGGGGAGTGGGTGGAGGCAGACACAGCCACGAGCTAAAGCTCTGAAACCCTGAGTTCCAACCAGTGCAGACAGGCATACAACTCTGGAAGCAGCGCCCTGAGACTTGTAAAGAAATCTCCAGCAGAGGATCAAGCAAGGGGGTCCACCAGGGGGCTTGACCTTGGAAAAAACCAGAACTCAGACCTCAGGAGCCAAAAGACTGCAGACAGACCCTGAGTGCGAGGATAAACCTGAGAAGCTACTGGCTAACGATGGCTACCAAGTCTCAGGAAGTTCAGAAGAGAAAGATTAACAACAAGAAAAAGAAGTCTTTAAAACTCGCCAACTTTTACACAGAGAAAATCCAGACAACCGAGCAAACAGAGGAGGAGAACAAACAAGCATCCAGACCCTCCTCAAATAAGGAAAACTCCTCACAAGCTATGGAAGAGTTCAAAACTGAGATTTTGAGGAAAATGGAAGAGATCTGGCAAGAAAATAACAGTTTAAAAGGTAGAATCTTGCAATTGGAAAGTGAGGCTCAGAAACCAAATGAACTGATAAGCAAATTGAACACCAGAAATGACCAGATTGAAAAGGAATACCAGAAGATTATGGCCGAAAACCAGAAGATTATAGCCGAAAATCAAAAGATCATAGCCCAAAACCTAAAGATTATAGCCCAAAACCAATCCCTAAAGGCTAGAATTGAGCAATTAGAAACTAATGATCTCTCAAGACAACAAGAACAAATAAAACAAAGCCAAAAGACTGAAAAAATAGAAGGAAACATGAAATATCTCAATGAGAGAGTGACAGACCAAGAAAACCGGTCTAGAAGAGACAATTTGAGAATAATTGGTCTTCCAGAAAAACCAGAAATTAATAGAAACCTGGACTCCATACTAAAAGAAATTATTCAGCAAAATTGCCCTGAAGTCCTACAACAAGAGGGCAATATAGACATTGAAAGGATTCATAGAACACCTGCGACATTCGATCCAGATAAGAAAACACCCAGAAATATAATTGCCAAATTCAAGAGTTTCCAAGCAAAAGAAAAAATCTTACAAGAAGCCAGAAAGAGACAATACAAATATCAAGGAGCACCAATCAGGATCACACAGGATCTGGCAGCCTCCACACTAAAAGACCATAAGGCTTGGAACACGATATTCAGAAAGGCAAGAGAGCTGGGCCTGCAACCACGGATCAACTACCCATCAAAATTGACTATATATTTCCAGGGGAAATATGGGCATTCAACAAAATTGAAGAATTCCAGGTATTTGCACAGAAAAGACCAGGGCTAAATGGAAAGTTTGATATCCAACCACAAAAATCGAGAGAAACATAAAAAGGTAAATAAGATACAGAGGGGAAAGAAAGAAAACTTATAATTTTTAAATTTGCCTTTTTAAGGGCCTCAGTGAGATCTAACTATCTGTATTCCTATGTAGAGAAATGTTATGTATAATTCTCTGTAGTGAACTCTATTCACTATTATAGTATTCACTATTATAGTAATCAGAAGAATAATTCACAGGGTGAGGGTGGAACACTAAATAATCTAAGATGACATGGGGGATGGGAAAGAGGGGGTGAATAGCAGGGGACGCCAAGAGAAACTTGAGTGAATAAGAAAAATAGGATACTCTATTACACACAAAGAGGGCATGGGAAGAAGAGGGGACAAATACTATTATAAGAAGGAGAGGAAGAGAGCATTAAGAGGTAATAATCAAACCTTACTCTCAGTGTAATCAACCCGGAGAGGGAAGAGTAGCTATACTATCCATTGGGACATAAAACTCTTATCTAACCCTTCTGAGAAAGTTAGAAGGGATAAACCAAGGGGAGTAGGGGAGTGTGAAGGTCAAAAAAAGGGAGGGGAGAAGAAGGGGGAGGGAATGCATAAGGCCTTTAAAAACAAAAAGAGGGGGAAAAATAAGGGAGGAGGTAGAAAGGGAAGTTAATCAAGGGAGGGGATAAGGGATAGCGGCTCAATAGCAAACCACTGGTTTAAAAGGAAAAAGTATAAGAAAAATGGGGTAGGAATAGGGGAAGATACTAAAATGTCAGCAAATGCACAACTGATGATTATCACTCTGAATGTGAATGGGATGAACTCGCTCATAAAAGGGAAGCAAATAGCAGAGTGGATTAGAAACCAAAATCCTACCATATGTTGTCTACAAGAAACACATATGAGGCGGGTGGACATACACAAGTTTATGGTTCAGAGCTTGAGCAAAATCTTTTGGGCGTCAAATGAGAAAAAGAAGGCAGGAGTGGCTATTATGATTTCTGACAAAGCCAAATTAAAAATAGATATGATTAAAAAAGACAGGGAAGGTCATTACATCCTGATTAAAGGCAGTATAAACAATGAGGAAATAACACTGCTCAATATGTATGCACCAAGTGGCATAGCACCCAAATTCATAAAGGAGAAACTGGCAGAGCTCAAGAAGGAAATAGATAGTAAAACCATACTAGTGGGAGATCTAAATATTCCTCTTTCAGATCTAGATAAATCAAACCAAAAAATAAATAAGAAAGAGGTAAGAGAG
>NW_025346638.1:0-1817 GCF_016433145.1 Gracilinanus agilis | reverse complement strand
AACAGGTCCCGGAGCTGCTGATGACTCGATGGGTGCCCCAAACTTGCCCTATTTCTTTTTAGCTGGGTTCGGAGCTATAGATGAGTGTGGAGGGGGTGGAGGTGGGGCGGTTGCTCAGCCCGCGATTGAGTGAGAGCCCTTTATAGCCTGGAAATGTCTCGATTCCACGTACCTTCCACGCTGTGCCCTGTTGTGGGGTTCCTCCGTTCGTCTGGACTTGTTTTTATGTCCCCTTGAGGAGTTTTGTGTGTTTTGGTCAGGAGAGGTTAAGAGCTGCTTCTTACTCTGCCGCCATCTTAACCCGGAACCATAGCGCATGATTCTTGTGTTTCCCACCCCTCTTCTCTCCCCCCTCCTGGAGTTGACAAGCAATTCCAATGGGTTATACATATATTATCACTCAAAACCTACTTCCATATTATTCACTTTTGTACTAGAGTACTCATTTAAAACCCAAATCCAAAATTATATGCCCATATAAGCAAGTGATAAATCATATGTTTTCTTCTGGAATTCAATACCCATAGTTTTTTTTCTAGATGTGGATAATACCGTTTTTCATAAATCCCTCAGAATTGTCCTGGCTCATTGCACTGCTTTTAGTAGCAGTCAATTACATTTGATTGTCCCACAATACTTCAGTTACCGTGTATAATATTCTCCTGGTTCTGCTTATTTTTTGCTCTGCATCAGCTTTTGTAGGTCTTTCCAGTTTTTATAGAAATCAAGCAGTTCATCATTCCTTATACCACAATAGTATTCTATCATCATAATATTCCACAATTCTTTTAGCTATTTCCCAATCGAGGGACATTCAATTTCCTTCATTTTCCAATTTTTTGCCACCACAAAAAGAACAGTTGTAAATATTTTTGCATAAACAGATCCTTTCCCATTTATTTTTATCTCTTTGGGACACAAACCTAGTAGTGGTATTCCTGGATCAAAGAGCATGCATTCTTTTAAAGCCCTTTGGGCATAATTCCAAATTGCCTCCCAGAATGGCTGGATTAATTCAAAACTCCACCAGTAATGCATTAGAGTTCCAGTTTTGTCATATCCCCTCTATCATTTATTATTTTCCTTTACTGTTATATTAGCCAATCTGCTAGGTGTGTGATAGTATTTCAGAGTTGTTTCGATTTATATTTCTCTAATCAGGAGGGATTTAGAACACTTTTTCTCATGATTATTGATAGTTTTGATTTCTTCATCTGAAAATTGCCTATTCATATCCTTGACCATTTGTCAACAGGGGAACAATTTGATTACTTATAAATTTGACAGTTCTTTGTATATTTGAGAAATTATATCTTTTTCAGAGAATTTTGTTATAAAATTTTTTCCCACATCTGTAGCTTCTCTTCTAATTTTGGTTACATTGGTTTTGTGTGAACAACCCCTTTTTAATTTAATATAAAAATAATTATTCATTTTGCATTTTGTAATGCTCTCTATCTCTTACTTGTTCTTCCCTTCCTCATAGATATGACAGGTACACTATTCCATTTTCACATAATTTACTTTTAATATCACTCTTTATGTTTAAATCATATACCTATTTTGAACTTATCTTGGTATAGGGACTGAGATGATGATCTAACCCTAATTTTTGCCACACTGTTTTCCAATTTTTCCCACAGTTTTTGTCAAGTAGATTCTTTTCAAATTAATTAATTATTTTAGGATATTTTCCCACAGTTGTATGATGCATATTCTTTCTCTGCCCCTCCCGGAGCCGACGAGCAATTCCACTGAATTTTACATGTGTCATTGTTCAAAACCTATTTCCATATTATTAATATTTGCAAAAGAGT
>NW_025346637.1:0-1546 GCF_016433145.1 Gracilinanus agilis | reverse complement strand
GAGGGTCAGAACAAGGGGTCCCTAACTCTAAGGGATCTAGCTAATTTTCCAAAATCCTCTACATCCCTCACAAGAGAGAGCCTTCTGGTCTTCAAACTAAATTATCAGCTCTCTGATCCTATCTATGTATTCCCCTAAATCTGACTAAGCTACCTATCTATGACCCTTAGTAGTTGGTTAGATTTATTTCCCAAAAGCTGTCTCTGAAAACCATTATAAATGATCACTAATGGCTAAGTTCACCCCAGGGGTTTAACCCCTGAGGTAAAACCTCATATCCTGACAGGATTTTTTTTTAGATAAAACCTCCTGGAAAGCACAGCAGGTGTGGTCAGATCCTTTTCTAGATGTTTTCCAGTTAAATAGAGTACCTCCAAAGATGAATTAGGAGTATATCCCTTCTCCACAGTCGGGTTGAGGTAGATGAACTCCGAAAAGCTCACCTTTCCTCTACCATTCCCAGACAGGAAGCTCCCAACCTCCAACAGGAAGTCGCATCACTCTCTAGCAGTTGTCACTTCCAAACTTCCTCCTCTGCCTTCTGCTTTCTAAAATCCTTTCCCTTGAGTTCCTAGTATGTACCTTAAAGTCAACCTTCCACTTCTCTTAAGTCTTATCCTATCTCTATCCTTTTGTCATTGCAATCTGAATTTAGGTCTCCCTGACTCCAAGTATATCACTCTCTCTACCACACAATGCCACTTTGGATATAAATCAGTTGGTCATATTGATAAATTAATGAATAATTTCTTGTACTCATTGGTTTCTCAGATCTCAGCCTCCAAGAATTCCTCTCTCCTTTCAACTTCTTCACCACCTAGTATCAATAATACTGAGTTGGCAGTTCACTGTATCTTGCTTTGTCATATTATGAGCCATTGGTTGGTTCTCACATTGTTATTTTACCTTCAGTAACCTGAGATGACCTTTTGGATATACCCAGTTTGGCTATCCTAGAGCCTGATGTCCATGCTTCTTCTATGTAACCTCCTTGATTGTCTGCTTGTATCTTTAAAAGGGATGAGAGAGCTGGTAGCTCTCTTTCTGCTCTCTTCTCTGCCATCTTGTTAGCTCTCTTTCACCTCAGCTCTAAGAAATGGGGCTGAAGGTGTTTGTCTCTGTTTTTTGTTGTTTGCCCTTTTCTGTTTCAGTTGCTGAAGGAGATCATCACCGACTAAGAGTTTGAGCCATGTTGACCTTGGAGCCAGTACTACAGGTAGGATGGTGCAGTTAGCCTGCACCTTCTGGCTCTCAGGAAGCCCTGAACAGCCAGGGTACCTGGGACTCAATGATCAGGGGGGTTTTGGAAATGGAACTAGAATTATGCTCTATAGCAGTAATTCCCAAAGTGGGCACTACCACCCCCTGGTGGGTGCTGCAGCAATCCAGGGAGGCGGTGATGGCCACACTTCTTTTGTATTACATTCTATTCTGAGTTCAATAAATAATTTCATAATTTCCAGGGGGCGCTAAGTAATATTTTTTCTGGAAAGGGGGCGGTAGGCCAAAAAAGTTTGGGAACCACTGGTCTATAGAAAGAAAACAA
>NW_025346636.1:0-2570 GCF_016433145.1 Gracilinanus agilis | reverse complement strand
GAAAATTAGAAAGTGCAAAGTCAATAAAGTGTTAAGACCAAAAAAAAAATTAAATCCAGTACATATTTCTCAGGAAATAATCAAAACAGGCCTTGGGTCTCAAAAATCATCTCACAAAAGATGCTTAGTGAAAAATAGAAAGTCATTTTGGAAAGGGCAAAAAGATTTACCTCAAAAGTTGGAGCTGAGGGAGTCCATTTTCCTCTGATAAATCAAACTGAAGCCACTTCCCTAGCAAAGCGAAACAGAGATTCTGATTGGATGAAGGTCACATGATCATGCCACTAATTGGACAATTCCAATGCCTGACACTGCGAGGTGGGAGGCACCAATCCAGAGCTTGCTGCAGACCCAAGAGAGCCGACATTCAGCATCCTTCCAGAGAAAGTGAGGCTCAAAAAGGGAAATTTGCTGACAATCGCCAAGTGCCCACAATGCTGGCAACCTCGAATGACTTCCACACACGTTTTCACTCTCGCCAGCCTCCCTCCTAATCCCCCTTTCTCCCTGGGCTCACCCTCTTCCCCTTACTAGTTTCCTCTTCTTTGCTCTATGTCCTCCCTCCCCTTTTCTCTTTCCTCAACTTGCTCTTTCCCCCTCATTCTCCTCCCCTCCCTCTCTCTATCCCTCATTCTCTCTCTCCCCCTCATTTATTATCCCTTCATCCTCTCTCTCTAGCCACATCTCTCAACTCTTTCCCTGTCCCTCTTCCTTCTCGGCCCTTTCCTCTCTCGGTACTTCTTCCTGTCATCCCCCTCCTGTTGGCTTTTTAAGTCACTGAGATCCTCTCCCCCTTCTCTGTCTCCCTTTTCTCTCTCTCTTTCCATTCTTTCTTTCCATGCTCCCATTTTTCTCCCTATCCCTTTCTGATTCTCTTCCCTCTTCCTCATTCTTTCACCCCTTTCATTCTCCATTACTGTCTCCCCTCCTTCTCAGTCTTTCTGTTAAGGGGTTACAACTTCATGTTGTGGGATACCGTGGTGAACCCCTGGGTTCGGAAGGATACCTTTAGAAAGAATGCAAGACTCCAAACTTAGCTTAAAAGTGAAAAGAGAAATGTATTAATTTGGAATGTAATGTTGAGAATGGCCAGAAGAAGAGCAAGGTGGGATTACAAGGTGGAACAGCTAGATGGGGAGCTGTTCCTTGGGGGGGCGGGTCAGCATGGATGGAAAAGCTGCCTCCCCCAGTTACAGCATGAATGGAACAATGTTCCCAAATGCTTCAGTTCAGGGTTTTTATACTTTTTCCAACAGTGAGGATGTGACTAGTGAGGTAACCACTGAGGCATTTGGTGGGGTTTTGGTCTGCCTGAAGACATAGAGGGTGACCCTCCTGCTTCAGAGGACAGATGGATGTCTGAGATGCAACCTGATGAGATCAAGGTGTAGCCTGAGATGCATCTCCATATCCATTTCACACTAAGACTAATCTTAGGGCCTACAGGATTTATCAGATGTTCTTGGGTTAGGAGTGACAAGGACAGAAAGGAGCAGGGAATTTCCCTGTTTACAGTTTGCCTGGATTAAAGGATTCAGTGTTCTTGCCATCTCTGTGCAATGCCCATATCAAACAGAGGATAAACACAACCAGCCCTGAGGTACGGGAAACCCTGTAACACTAAGTGGGAGATGGATAACAGATAAGAGACACTGGGTAAAAATCTGTGTGAGAGAAGATGAGATCAAATGGCTCCCAGGGTTAATAAGCATTGATTAGCTATTTAATGTGTTATTGGTTGCATAGCACTGGGAATATGAATACCAGAAGAAAGAAAGATTGTCCCTGCCCTCTAGGTACTTATGTTATTTTGGAGAAAACCAGCATAAAAATTTGAAAAGCATTTTAGAGTGGTTGGGGGTGGGGAGAGGCACTGGTAGAAAAAGTCTGGAGTACAGCCTGGAGACGAATATTAAATGGCTGAAGTGGACCTGGAAAGAGACATATAATCAGAGGGAGAGTCCCCAGAGGTGGAGGTACTTCTAAGGTGTGAATTCAAGTGCCAGAGTGCAGCTTCAGGCTGAAGAGTTGAGACATGGTAGAGAAAGACCAGAATGAAGAGAAGCTAAGAAAATGAGGTAAATGACATATATTTTAGTGGTAGTAGTAACAAGATTTGGAAACTAATTAGGTATGAAGCCTAAGACACAGTGCAGATCATTAAGGTAAGTCACAGCAACAAACATTTATTAAGTGCCAACTATCTGCCAGATTCTGTGCTTTGTATTTGGAATAATAATATAAAAAATGAATGAAAGAAAAGAAAAACATTCCCTTCACCAAGGATCTCACAATGTAATGAAGACAGAAAAAATGGAAGCTGAAGAGTAGGAGGCATGTGATTCAGTCCTCTGCTGGAGAAGTCAGAGTAGTCACAAAGCAATGCATCCAGTTGAGAAATGAGTCCCCTGCTTAAATGGAGATTTTATAACACATGGCTCTACCTTCACAGGTATCATTAGTTAATAGACAGTCAGATAGACACACAGATAGGGAGGGAGGAAGAGAGACATGGTCAGAGATTAGCGAGAGACAGAGAGTGAGCATTTAGTAAATTCTATCTAAGTAAG
>NW_025346635.1:0-2704 GCF_016433145.1 Gracilinanus agilis | reverse complement strand
CTGGTGGTCTCTTATGCCCAAGAGCTTACTCAGCCACCTGATCAATATTAGCCTGTGGCAGCTCAGATCTCTGGGACTCCAGTAATCCAAAAGCCTCAGGCTCCCTAATAATAGGAATCCCAGGTGAGCAATGCCTCACATAGAGCACATCTCCACTTTTCATAAAGCTTGGCATATACTGTGTTTAGTAAATACTTTCTTATTCATTCTTACCCCAGCCAAAGATTGAATTCAACGATTTTTTGGCTGCCACCTCAACATTATTTCCTACTGCGTTTTGTTCTAAACCCTCAAAGCTTTTGTAAACAAATTGTCATCAAGCAAAGCTTTTCCCATAATGTATTTATAATATTATCTTTTGGAACTCCAGTATGAGATTTTACATTTGATGGGATTTGAGAATCTCTTGCTACCAATTCAATCTGATTCTCCAGTCTCTAGTCCAAAGAGTAGTTGAGATGCTTGGGACTAAATTACCATGATTTCTTTTTAATATCACCCTCCCCTCCACTGGTAAAATTGTCCTTTATTATTCCCTATTATTTCCTATAATAATAAAACTATTATTATAGTTTTTTGTTCAGTTGTTTTAGTCATGTCTAACTCTTCATGACTCCATTTGGGGTTTGCAATTTCCTTCTTCAGTTCATTGTACAGGTGAGGAAACTGAGGCAAACAGGATTAAGTGACTTTTCCAGGGTTACACAGCCAGTCTGAGACCAGATTTGAATTCAGGAAGATGAGTCTTCCTGACTCCAAGCCCAATGCCCTATCTACTGTGGCAAAATTTAACATACTTCATCTTTTCAATTCAGTAAGTATCTCAGCATTCCTTATTCTCTAAAGTTGGCACTACCTATGCCAATTCTATTCCATCTTCTTCCATCTGTGGCATTCGTTCTTTGTCCCTTCCTTGGATCCATTCAGCAGTTGAGCCTTTTCTCAGCCCACCCTGTGGCTTGCACATCAGAAACAGATGGACCTTCTGAAGCAGTTTTAAGAACTACTATGGAACATTAGGAGGGAGGAGGCATAAAAAAACAGGTTAAATAGATGCCAGCTTATGGGGGTTGGCTGTGATTCCTCACTGAAATAGCCACAAAGTTTTCTAACACAGCTCTTTCTCCCTTACTGTCCCTCCCACCTCAGATGCAGGTCCTACATCCCTGTCCATCATCATCCAACCTCACTCTTAAGGTTATGCTCAAGGGTCACCTCCCTCCCTCATGAAACCCTTCCTGATACTTCCAGCTGAAGGAAATCTCTTCTTCCTCCTCCTTAAACTTCTGAAATAAGTAGGAGTATCTGTTCGATTGTGTGAAGAGTAGTGATGGATAGAGTCAAGTCATTCTAAGCCTGACTTATGCATGAGAAAGTTATTAGCTGTGTGACCACAAGCACCATATTTAACCTTTATGAGCCTCAGTTTTATCATCTGTAAAATGGGGATTACAACCTCTTATAAAGAGTTGTTCTGGGAATGAAATAAAATGATAGATGTGAAATGCTTTTCAATTCTTAATGCCCAATATTCATGTCAGCTCTTATTATTAAAGACAGAGACTCAACCTGTGATTTCATTGTCATAAGAAATTTGTAGATGAGAAATCTCCTTCTACCCATACAGGGTGGCACCTTCCCTGCCTGCCACTGATATTCCTAGAGAGTTTTCTAGAATGGAGATGCCACACACGTGCCCAACCAGAAACACTCTTTTGTAACACTGGAACTGGAATAAAATATAATTGGGAAATAATGAACAAAATAAATAAAAAGCCAAGAGGCCCCAGGGAATGTTAAGAATGGTTTTCTAAGTCAACGGTAGTGGGCAGAGATTTTTATATATGGTTTAGCGGCCCCCATTTCTATTTGAGTTTGACCCCTCTAGCCCAGAGCAGAGAGAAGTTGAATATTTTTTCCAGATCACAGAGTCTGAATGGATCAGTGGTGGGATTTGAACCCCAGTCTTCAAATCTCCAAGCCAGCTCTCTATTAAATAATACTGCCTTTAAGGCACTACCTAAATATGAGTTATTGTTATATGACTGAATGAATGACAGTGAAAGTGATTTCACTGGTATAGGGAAGTTCTAGATGAGAAAGCTCCCTCTATCAGTACAGACCAGAATATTCTCCAGCACTTGGAGCTATGGAGATTCACTTGGATCATTAAAAGGTAAAGTGACTTGCTCAGGGTCACAAAGCCAAGATGTGTCAGTTGGGGGACCTGAACTGGCCCTGAGGCCAGTTCTCTGTACATCATACCGCAGTGCCTTTTAGGGACTAGGGACACAAAATTAAAAATTGAAACAATCTCAGCCAGACACACAAATAAATACAAAGTATATACACTAGCTATGTGATCCTGGGCAAGTCACTTAATCCTATTTGCCTCAGTTTCCTTATTTGTAAAATGAGCTGGAGAAGGAAATGGCAAATCACTCTAATATCTTTGCCAATAAAACCTCAAATAAGGAAATAGAGAGTTGGAGATGACTTGAATGACTCAACAACAACAGCAAAATATATGATCTCACATAAAATAATTCACAGAACAAGAGAACACCAACCATTGGTGACAATTAGAAAAGACTTCAAGAAGGTGATAGGAACTGAGCTTTTCTCTGAATGAAAAAATCACTTCTAGAAGGCAGGGCTGAAGGACAACATTCTGGCTATGGGTATCCACCAGTCACGTCAATAG
>NW_025346634.1:0-1233 GCF_016433145.1 Gracilinanus agilis | reverse complement strand
GTCAATCAAGGGAGGGGATAAGGGATACCAGCTCAAAGCAAACCACTGGTTTAAAAGAAAATAGTGTAAGAAGAAGCAGTGGGTCTAGGGGAGGATACAAAAATGTCAGTGAATACACAACTGATATTTTAACTCTGAATGTGAATGGAAGCAAATAGCAGAGTGGATCAGAAACCAAAATCCTACCATATGTTGTCTACAAGAAACACATATGAGGCGGGTAGACATACACAAGTTTAAAGTTAAGGGGTTGAGCAAAATCATTGGACATCAAATGAGAAAAAGAAGGCAGGAGTGGCTATTATGATTTCTGACAAAGGCAAAGTAAAAACAGATATGATTAAAATAGACAGGGAAGGACATTACATGCTGATTAAAGGCAGTATAAACAATGAGGAAATAACACTGCTCAATATATATGCACCAAGTGGTATAGCATCCAAATTCATAAAGGAGAAACTGGCAGAGCTCAAGAAGGAAATAGATAGTAAAACCATAATAGTGGGAGATCTAAATATTCCTCTTTCAGATCTAGATAAATCAAACCAAAAAAATGAATAAGAAAGAGGTAAGAGAGGTGAATGAAGTCCTAGAAAAATTATATTTAATTGATATGTGGAGAAAAATAAATAGGGACAAAAAGGAATACACCTTCTTTTCAGCTGCGCATGGTACATTCACAAAGATCAACCATGTAATAGGGCATAGAATCATTGTAAACAAATGCAAAAGAGCAGATATAATAAATGTAACCTTCTCGGATCATAATGCAATAAAAATAATAACTAGTAAGGGCACCTAGACAGGAAAATCAAAAACCAATTGGAAATTAAACAATATGATTCTCCAAAACCAATTTCTCAAAGAAGAAATCATAGAAAAAATCAACAATTTCATTGAAGAGAATGACAATAATGAGATATCCTACCAAACTCTGTGGGATGCAGCCAAGGCAGTACTCAGGGGGAAATTTATATCCTTGAGTGCATATATTAACAAATTAAGGAGGGCAGAGATTAATGAATTGGGTATGCAACTCAAAAAATTAGAAAGAGAGCAAATTAAAAATCCCCAGATGAAAACTAAATTAGAAATATGAAAAATTAAGGGAGAAATTAATAAAATTGAAAGTAAAAAAACTATTGAATTGATAAATAAGACTAGAAGCTGGTATTTTGAAAAAAAACAGATAAAATAGACAAAGTACTAGTCAATCTAATAAGAAAAAGGAAA
>NW_025346633.1:0-7486 GCF_016433145.1 Gracilinanus agilis | reverse complement strand
ATAAATCTCTCTGAAGAATAAATCAGGTCAAACAGAGAGGTCTGAGAACAATGGGGAGAAGCCATATATGGGACTTTGTATCATAGGGGCTTAAAGTGGGCTTATACATGGCTCTTCACCTTGTGATAGAGAGATGCTTCCTAGGCCTACACAGAGGGCCTGACCTTGTACAGCTGGAAATCCCATGGACCCAGAGGAAGTTGTGCTGCCACAGACCCAGTGAAGGACTAAAGCAGGGACTTGTGCTTAGGAATGGCAGTCTAAGGCATGGAGTCTTTATGAGCCCTAGATTCTGTCCTCATCAAGGAGCATGTCCAGAAACAGAATTGTTCTGGATCATTGTATTGCTCTTAATTGCAAAGTCTATCACATTTGATTTTTCCACAATATTGCTATTACTGTGTACAGTGTTTTCCTGGTTCTGCTTATTTCACTCTACATTTCTTCATATACGTCATTAATTACTATTCTGATTACTGGGACATTCAAGCAAGAATCTCAGAATAAGTAAATGAGTTCAAAGCATAAATATGCAAAGACCGAAAAGAAAGCACGATTTGAGCCAAAGTTCAACTAGACTTCCTAGAAGAAATGACAAATTGCTTTTTTTAATGAATTAAAATTATTTTGTAAATAAAATGAAGTGTCAGAACAAAATTGGAAAAGGAATGAGACTTGTGGAAGAAAAAATAAGGAAAGAGAATTAAGGACTTTTTAGAGCTTGAAAGTGTTACCTAAGTTCCAGAATCCCTAAAAATTTCTGTTCAGGCATTTCAATCCTGTTCTACTCTTCATGGCACTATTTGGCAAGTGTTTGTGGCAAGAATATTTCAATTCTTTGCTATTTCGTTTACAAGTCATTTTATAGACAAGGAAACTGAGAAAAACAGGGTTAAGGGGCTTTCCCAGGGTCACATAGCTGAGGCCAGATTTGAACTCAGATCTTCTTGACTCCAGGTCTAGACATTCTATACACTGCTATGTAGCTACCTGCCCTAAAAATGAGGATAGGGTAAAATACTAAAATAAGGGCTACTTAAGATAACAAAAATATTAAAAACTCATTCCTCCATGAATCACTCTAATGATCGGAAAGGAAACTTGATGCTGGCAGAGTTCACATGGCTTTCTTCAGAGGTGTGGGGGGTCATGCCAAGGGTGAGGGAACACTGCCTGGGCATAGGCAGAATCCTCAATGTATTTGCTTGTTTGTCACTCTCTGCTGTTGTTTCTATAGTTTACCCTTTTTCTCCATAGAAATTATCCAGGGTCAAAGCTTTTTATCTGCTAATTTCTTTTGCTACTTGTGGACTGTGATTCCTACATGTTGGTTGACATTGCTTTCTTAGCTTCTGTCTCACGTGGCTTTACCTTGGTAGTATCTTCCAGGCAGTTCTTTATGTAGCTTACTTTAAAGCATTTTGCCCTGAGGCTATTTTCCCAGTCCCAGCTGCCTCACTTCTGCCCAGTCTCCAAGCTCTGCTGCCCAGGCTCTGCGCTCTTCAGCCTCAAGTCCCAAGTCTGGATGCCAAGGACTTGCACTGTCCTCAGGGGTAAGTCTCAGCCAGCCCTGAAGAATTTAGAGATTGCCTCTACTGTTCTACTGCTATTTTTCTCTCTTTATTTATTTTATATTTTTTAGGCTAAAAGAAAATGTACTTCTTATAGGAGATGGCTATCTGGGTAGAGAAAGGGATGGATACTGGGGAAAGGCCTAGTGATGTAAAAAATACCTAAGAAACACTTATTTTAAAATATTTTGGAAAACTATTTCCAAACTCTGACTGTTTAGATTCCCTTTATAATCTCTTAAGGTTATAAGGTTCTAGGGGGTTAGGATACTGACAAATATGTATATTAGAATGGAGTTAATGCTTATTTAAATCCAGAAAGTTTTTCATTCATATTAACCTTTCCTCTGTACCCGAATCTTTGTATATCAGAATTTCTACATAGCTCCAGTATTTGCATCAGGAATTCTTCAAAGTCCTCTATATCATTAATAATCAATTCCTCTATTGCTCCACAACCCCAAACTTATAGATTTATGTATTTTTGTTGGTCAAGTTATTCTTTGTGGCAAACCTATTTTTTGCTTTCTGGCATATGTTAACTCACATTCTCCATTTATTACAACAGCAGCTGTTTAATCTTGTGTAATGGAAACTGGCACCTTAGCATTTCGTTTCTTTTTCTTTCTGACTGTTTGAAGTACTTTTTTATTTGACTAGGAAGCTCTTCATTTAGGTGAAGAGTTATGTTTTTTTTTATTTGGATTTTGATTTGGAGGTTTCTTCCAGAATACAATTGGTAGATGCTTTATTTCTCTTTTGCACCCTGATTCTATGATATATCACTACAAAGATTTTTTAAAATAATATTTTATTATTCCTCAGTTTTAGGTAAAAACAACTTTGTCATTCATTTTTAAAGTTCTGAGTCCTAAATTCTCTCCTTCCTTCTCACCTTTCCTTCCTCAGTACAAACCATCCATCCCACCTCCCTGAGATGGTAAACAATTTAATATAGAAAGTGAAATTACATAAAATATTTTCCTGTATTTATCATTTTGTGGAAGAGATCTCAAATGGAGAAGGAAGAGGATAAAGAGAAAGAAGGAGGAGAAGAAGGAAAAAAGGAAGGAAAGAAGAAAGGAAGGAAGGCAGTAAGGAAGGAAGGAAGGTGTTTCAGTCTGCATTCAGACTTCATCATTTCTTTTTCTCCAAGGCAGAAGACATTTTTATCATGAATATCAGGGATTATCTCAAATAACAGCATTGCTAAGAATAACTAGGTCGTTCATGGTGGATCTTTAAAAATATATTGCTGGGGGCAGCTGGGTAGCTCAGTGGAGTGAGAGTCAGGCCTAGAGACAGGAGGTCCTAGGTTCAAACCCGGCCTCAGCCACTTCCCAGCTGTGTGACCCTGGGCAGGTCACTTGACCCCCATTGCCCACCCTTACCACTCTTCCACCTATGAGACAATACACCGAAGTACAAGGGTTAAAAAAAAAAAAAATCAAAAAAAAAAAAATATATTGCTGACACTGTATACCAGGGGTCGGCAACGTATGGCTCTTTTGAGGGCCAGATATGGCTCTTTCTCCAGGAGCTATAAAGTCAATTTTTTTTCCAGGAGCTATTACAGGAGTGTGCACTGTGAGTGCTGACAGACAAACCTCGGCACAGTAACTAACAGTTTACGCATGAAATCGTGCGTCACGTGATACGTCAATGTCATGACGTCACACGTCACATACCTTTCGGTACCTCGACTATCTTCTAAGATAGAAGGCTCCCTAATTGATATTGCCACGCGAGACGAATCCTGGTCTTTAGTTCAGCGTGGTAGGTGTGCTGTGTGTTCCTCCTTCTGCCCTCCTTTTACTCTTTCCACACCTGTTACTGACATCCTGGGATTCTGTATAGTGATTGATCACTTTTGTCTACATTCTCTACCCCTCTGCCTCTGTTTACATGGCTTTATCTCAGTGCATATATACATTTACAATCCTGTCTCACTTTTTTTTTTTACCTATTCTGCTGCTATATTTATTTTTCAATGAGGACATTGCCTTGTTTGTTACCCCTCTGCCTCTGATTTACATGGCTTTATCTCAGTGTATTTATACATTTACAATCCTTCCCTGGAACTGTCTCACTTGTTTTACCTATTCTGCTGCTATATTGATTTTTCAGTGAGGACACTGCCTTGTTCGTTACCTCTATTCATGGGGTCTGCACTCCCTATTTGTGGGATTGTTATTGTTTTTAACTTTTCTACCTGCTCTTAAAGGGGAACTATAGTCAGATTACATCTTTACATATGCTTCATTAGTGAGAAGCATTTCTCCCCAGTAGTTGTTTCATTTGATACAGAATGATTGAGTAGGCAGCACTGATAAACACCTGTACCAGGAAATGTGTGTGATGTGTCCTGGCCAGTTATCCATGAAAAGGTACCCTCCTCCCCCACTACTTACTAATGCCTGCACACAAGTCATGTTATTTTCTGTAATCTCCTGATCTCCTACTTAACTTATGTGGCCAAATGGCTTAACCAGCAGGCCGGCAGCTTTTTCTTCTCCTGTTGCCTGACTTGAGAAGAGGGAGAGGAAAAAGTGTTCTTCCTTGAATTTTTATCTCTTTATTTCAGCAATTTTCTTCGTGTAAAGGAGTTTTATATGTATGTGTGCAGTTATATGAGTACTATAGTGCCCCATTAAGTCTTGTTTTTTGATTAATAAAATATCTTGAATTGGATGTTTTTCTTTCTTTTTGTTTTCATAGCTGGAGAGGGGGACAGGCCCTTGCTGGTATTTAGCTTCAAATTTTCTAATTAAACTGAACTGCACTTTCCTTCCTTTTTTTTTAAACCCTTGTACTTCGGTGTATTGTCTTATAGATGGAAGATTGGTAAGGGTGGGCAATGGGGGTCAAGTGACTTGCCCAGGGTCACACAGCTGGGAAGTGGCTAAGGCCGGGTTTGAACCTAGGACCTCCTGTCTCTAGTCCTGACTCTCACTCCACTGAGCTACCCAGCTGCCCCTGCTTTCCTTCCTTTTAATAAAGTAGTCAGCTAACTAATTGCAGAAACCCTTTTGTTGAAGAAGATGGCTAAAAGAAGAAGAGGAGTATTAAAGGATGATAAGTATTGTACTTTTCAGCAGAAATGGACAGAGGAATTCGCCTTTGTGGAGAGAGCAGGTTCTGCAGTGTGTCTAATATGCAATGAAAAAAATTTCATCGATGAAATGGTCAAATATAAAGCAACACTTTGACCTACGCCATACTACATTTGCATTGAAATATCCTGCGGGGGACAGCAGGAAGAAAGCATGTGAAGAGCTACTGTGCAGAGTGCAACCTAGTCAGCAGCAACTCTGTGTTTGGACCCAACACGGTGACTGGAATTCGGCTAGCTTTGCTGCTACTTTAGCAATTGTGAGAAACGGAAAGCCATTTACAGATGGGGAGTATGCCAAAACATTCATGCTTGATGTTGTCAATGAACTTTTTGATGACTTTTCAGATAAAGACAAGATAACCAAACGAATAAAAGGCATGCCTCTGTCAGCAAAAACTGTTCACAATCGTATGATAATGATGGCAAATCAAATTGAGGAAACACAATTGAAGGACATAAATGCAACCCTATTCTTTTCTCTCATTGTGAATGAGTCAACAGACATAAGCCATTTATCCCACTTCAGCATGATTGCAAGGTATGTTGTTGGTGACACACTACGTGAGGAAAGTCTTGCTGTTTTTCCTTTGAAAGGGACAAGAGGGAAGGATTTATTCAACTCTTTCACTGAGCTCACTAATGAAAAAAATCTACCAATGGATAAACTTATTTCAGTGTGTACTGATGGTGCTCTGTGCATGGTGGGGAAAAACAGAGGATTCATAACACTTCTTCATGAACATGAAAAGAGACCCATCCTAAGTTTTCACTGCATCCTACATCAGAAGGCGCTTTGTGCTCAGATGTGTGGCAAGCAGCTTGGTGAGGTGATGTCGCTGATCATTCAGGTGGTCAATTTTATTGTTACCCAAGCTTTAAATGATCACCAGTTTAAAACACTGCTGGAAGAAGTTGGGAATAATTATCCTGGTCTGCTTCTGCAGCAATGTGCGTTGGTTGTCTAGAGGGTAGGTGCTCAACCATTTTGCAGCTTGTCTGAACGAAATCCGGACTTTTCTTTAAATGAAAAATGTCGAACATCCTGAGTCAGCCAACACTGAGTGGCTCCTGATGTTCTACTATCTTGTAGACATAACTCAACCTCTGAACCAGCTCAGTGTGAAAATGCAAGACTTTGGAAAAACAGTCTTATCCCTTCAACAAGCAGTGTTTGCATTTGAAAATAAGCTAGAACTCTTCATCACTGACATTGAAAGAGGTTGCTTACTACACTTTGAAAAACTGGGAGAGTTTAAAGATGCATGGACAAAAAGTGACCCTGCTCAACATCTTGATCTTCAGCAGCTAGCGGGCTTCACATCTAATCTCCTGCAGTCATTCAAAGCACGCTTTGGAGAATTTTGTGAACACACTAGTCTTTTTAAGTTCATAACCCATCCACACGAGTGTGCAGTGGACAGTGCTAACCTGAGTTACATCCCTGGTGTCTCCGTCAGAGATTTTGAGCATCAAGCTGCTGATCTGAAGGCCTCAGACATGTGGGTGAATAAGTTCAAGTCACTGAATGAAGATTTGGAAAGACTTGAACGACAGCAAGCAGAGTTGGTGAGCAATCACAAGTGGGGAGAAATGAAAAATCTTCAACCAGCAGATCAGCTGATTGTCAAAACTTGGAACGCCCTTCCTGTCACATACCACACACTGCAGCGTGTGAGTATTGCTGTACTGACAATGTTTGGCTCTACATATGCATGTGAGCAGTCTTTCTCACATCTAAAGAACATTAAGACCAACCTAAGATCACGTTTAACAGATGGAAGTCTCAATGCCTGCATGAAGCTTAACCTCACCACATATCAACCAGACTACAAATCCATCAGCAAAAACATGTAGCAACAGACTTCCTGGTTAAGATGGCAGCAGAATAAAAAGCAGCTGCTTAAACTCTCCTACCCAAAACATACAGGACTCCTCAAGAAGACATAAAAACAAATCCAGAGGAACAAAGGGACCCACAAGAGGGTGCAGCATTGGAGGTACGTGGAATCGGGGCATTTCCATGCTATAAAGGGGTGAAACAGCTCTCACTAAAACATGAGCTGAGCAACCCCCTGCCCTACCCCACACCACCTACAGTGCCAGAGCCAGCGCACAAGAGTTAGAGCAAGTTTGGGGCATGGATTAAGTGCTTGTCAGCTACCTGGGGTCACCAGGGCCTGCTCTTGAGAGCAGCAAGACTTACCAAAAAATACATAAGAAAGAGGTAAGAGAGATGAATGAAGTCCTAGAAAAATTAGATTTAATAGATATGTGGAGAAAAATAAATAGGAACAAAAAGGAAAACACTTTCTTTTCAGCTGCACATGGTACATTCACAAAGATTGACCATGTAATAGGGCATAGAAACATTGCAAACAAATGCAAAACAGCAGAAATAATAAATGTAACCTTCTCAGACCATAATGCAATAAAAATAATAATTAGTAAGGGCACGTGGACAGGCAAATTAAAAACTAATTGGAAATTAAATAATATGATTCTCCAAAACCAGCTAGTCAAAGAAGAAATCATAGAAACAATCAACAATTTCATTGAAGAGAATGACAATGATGAGACATCCTACCAAACTCTGTGGGATGCGGCCAAGGCAGTACTCAGGGGGAAATTTATATCCTTGAGGGCATATATTAACAAATTAGGGAGGGCAGAGATTAATGAATTCGGCATACAACTTAAAAAATTAGAAAGCGAGCAAATTAAAAATCCCCAGATGAAAACTAAATTAGAAATATTAATAATCAAGGGAGAAATTAATAAAATCAAAAGTAAAAGAACTATT
>NW_025346632.1:0-12544 GCF_016433145.1 Gracilinanus agilis | reverse complement strand
TGGAAATTGAAGGGATGCCCATCAATTGGGGAATGGCTGAACAAGTTGTAATGCATACTAGTAGCGTAATACTATTGGGCCTTAAGAAATGACATGCAAGGTGATCCCCCCAAAAACCTGGAAAAACTTAGAAGTGATGCAAAGTGAAATGAACAGAACCAGGAGAACACTGTATACAATAATGGCAATAATGTATGATAATCAACTGTGAATGACAACTGTTATCAACAAGACAAGGATCCTAGACAAATACAAGGGATGCATAATGAAAAAGGCAGTCTATTGCTTTAGAAGGAACAGAAGGAGACATCATGCAGATGGAAACATTCTTCACTTTATTTCCTTCATAGATTTTTCTTTAGTGTAAGCAACATGTGTCTTGTTTCACAATATGATAAACAAGAAATTATGTATTATATGATAATATATGTCCAACCCACATATTACCTACCTTCTTGGGGAGGGAGTAGAAAGTGGGAGGGAGGGGAAAAAGAATGAGATGGATTTTGGACATAGCTCATGTGAGAATTTATTTCTCCTACATAAGCATATTTACTATAACTTATTACATATTTTAAATAAATAATATGTATTATATTACTGTTATGCTATATAATATGTTATATATATTAAGAATGGTAACAAAAAAAGAAACATTTATTGAATTTAATGAAGTGCTTACTATGTACAAAATACTATGCTTGGCACAGTCAAAATAAACCCAGATTTTCTTGACTCCAAAGCTAGTTATATAGCTACTAAGTCACACCACCTCTGCAGTGTGTTTGAAATAACCTATCAAAATCTAAGTTGCTGAATCAACCGTCTGCTTCCTTCTCTACCCCACTGAAGTAAGGAAAGAATGAAAAGTGTTGTCAGTGGAAAAGAATCTACCCATCTTGGCTCAGATACTCTGGCATTACCTTAGTATAAAATATTTATTTGTACATATAGGAGAAGCTTCTTTAAAACCTTTTTTAGTATGGATTTTCTGGCATATCTTATTAGTTCATATCTGGCACATAGCAGGTGCTTAATACATGCTTATTAACTTGGTTTGGTTTCTTCCCAGGACCAGATGCTAAAAACCCCAATATATGATTTACTCTCATCTTCAAGTTACTTCTCATCTGTCGAACAGGAGCATCTTCTCCCTCTAGGTATGTCCCGTGTCCCCCAAACTCAATCTCAAAGGACAAATGACAATGGAAATTATGGTCTTTTGGTTTCTAATATATATCCTACTTTTTCAGAACCATGTGTGTTCTTGAAAGCTACAAGTCTCTCACTTGCAATTAAACCCTACTTCAGAAGAGTCTAATGAGGAGTTTGAGAAAATAATTTCCCTTGCCCTTCTATCTCAGATATTACTTTTATCTTTAGGCAAAGCATTTCCCTCTCTGTTCTTTTGCTTGGCCATCTGCAAAATGGGAGTAATCATACGTATTGCCTATCTCACGCAGACATGGATAAGGGTTAATGAGAGAGAGGACTAAATTCTCATCTCACATCTCAATTCCCACAGATCTACTTGGTCTGCGAGCCTGGCTCAGTGCCTATAAACCACTCTGAAGCCCTTTGATGACAGTGCTAAAGAAGCATGGAGCATTGTTATTTCTCAGAAACAAGACCTGCCTCGGTAGGCAGTTCCACACAGTCTTCCCCACCACGATTAAGCTAAAGTTTAAAGTGAGAGGGTTCCCTCTTCTAGTCACTGATATTTTGCTGTAACCACCAAAGCCATGTAGCCATCCAACACCGGAACCGATTCACTCCCCCGGAATACTTCATCTACCCTTTTGCAACAGCCAAGAATTTTTTCCGGTGGGGAGCTCACCTTGGAAGGAGGACTCTGCCCAGCTCTTATATGAATTCATGTTTTCGTGTAGGCTGAATTCTAAAAGAACAGTTTGGATGTTTCTTTTCTCAACCCTCGAAGTCTTGGCCACTGTCCAGCATCTCCCCACAAGGCTAGCTCAATCTCAGTTTTTAGAGATGAGAGAGAAAACAATGTAGTCTTTCTACTAGAAATGGAAAAAGTCACACATACAATGGGGGGATTCAGTCTAGGAAAGGGGCCATAGTTCTCTTCCAAGAGAAAATGATCAGGGGACTAGGGGTGCATGTCAGAGTGGGGAGCTTGGAACAAATGAAAGCAGGGCTCTCTGAGCTCTGACTCTGTATCACCTTCTCTACTGATAGCTTTGACTGGCAAGCCTCTCCGATCTTTGTCAGCTGCCAAAAAGGATAAAGAACGCCTGGAAGAAATTGTGGAGGGGGAGAGAACTTTAGCCTTGGCATTGCTCTTTAAACTTTACTATAATTTCGAGAAGTTCCTCATTGGAATACATTGTATGTGAGTCCTCACATGTGTCTTTTTTCTAATATGTATATAATATATGATGCTATAAATGCAAAATTTCACTAATATCTATATAAGAAAAAAGACACGTGAGAACTCATATAAAATATATAAATATATAAAATATGATATATATGTATATATACACACACACAAATATATATATATACACACACACACACACACAGTTTTTCTTTGCATAATTTAAATAGCAACTTCATGTAACATAAAACTTAAAAGCATTTAATGTGGGTTTTATATAACCCTTTTGTGACATGGCAGTCTGGTAAAGCAACTCTGACCACTTATCTGAATTTTTTAAAAATAATTGAAGGGGGCAGCCTAGGTGGCTCAATGGATAGAAACAAATGGTCTTGGGTCCACATCTGGCCTCAGATACTTGCTAGCTGTGTGACCCTGAGCATGTGACTTAATCCCTCTCGTCTAGTCTTTATTACTCTTCTGCCTTGGAATCAATACTTAGTACCAATTCTAAGACTGAAGATAAGAAGATCTTTAAAAATAAATAAATAAATGAAGGAAATGTTAAATATCAGTTAGGGGTTAGGGAAAGTAAGGGTATTTTTTTCCATTCAAATTAACGAACCACTAAAATTTAATACATGGACCCTAGATTTGGAATGTCTGTAAATGTCATGTTCTTAGGCTAAAAATGGCTTATGGTGCCAAATATAATACCATACATTTTAATAGTACCTGGGGGAAGGAGGGAAGCAAACAAAATAATACAATGTAATATAAAAACAGTACCCAAATCTAATACTCTAATATAATAACTAATTTTAAAATCTAGTCCCAAATGTACTGCTAGTATCTCTTCCCTCTGCAAACATGGAAGGAACATAGCTCCAGAGTAACTTCCTATGAGTATTAACTAAAAGGAGGGCAAATATCTACTTGTCTCATAGCACCAATGTCTTAGTGGTTCCTTCTCCTTGTAAGAGGGCATTTCAATATTTCCTTTTAGTTTGGATCTGACCTCAGCTTAAGGTGATTAAAAGGCTTGACCTCTGCCTCATCATCATTTGGGGAAATGATTCATGGCTACTTTTTCCATAATCTATCACAGCATGGTAACACTGTCCTCTACATCACCATTCTTCTAGCAAAGAAGAATTTATCCCTTACATAGTCTGTGATAGCTAACATTCAACCTTTAGACAACCAGTATATTGATGAGTTGTCATTCAAGAGATAGAGAATAAGAAAATATTGCAATACTATTTTATTTCATCTTTTTTCCCCCTATTTTATTGACTGGGTCACACTTGCCCAGGTATCAGACTCACTTCTTACTACATCAAAAAACAAGCCTAAGGCCAAATGGTCCACTTCCTCTCTTCTTTCTTCCCCTCACAGCTACAATTAATCTGATAGTGTTGCTTATTATCTCGTTGATTATTTCCCATCCTGAATATCATTCACAAATATCTAGTTGAGTAATGGTCAAATCAAAGCACTGAAGCACTTGTTCCTGAGGAAAACCAAACAAACCAAACCAAGAATATAGACAATTATAACAGTAACTCAGGAATCTGAAGATCCCTGGTTTTCATCAGTGTAACACTGCTTTTCTTAGTGAGCCAGTGTCTGGCATATAGCAGGGAATTAATAAATGCTTGTTGTTGACCATAGACTGGGATATTTTTAGGATCTGCTTGAAATACAGTGGCCAAAGGATTCATCATCAGTGAGGGACCTCTCCAACAGTTTTTCAGACAATAGCCACTATGATCTGACATCATTTTTCAGAACTAAACCCAAGATCACCACTTTCCTCTATGAAACCTTAGTCTACAACAATAATACATATTCTTCTTTCATCACCTCATTTTCCTATGATTTTTTGACATACATTGAAATGTCACATGATAGAGTCGAAAGACAATTAGATTGGGAATTAGGGAGCAAGTTCAAGTTCCAGCTTGGCTAAGGGACTCTGGACAATTAATTTTAGCTTTGGCTCTGATAAGCTCACTTTTACCTTATCTGTACCCCTACCTGTTAAATCCTGACCATTTCCACACCATGTTGCCTATACTCTAGCCTTCATTCTCATCTTCCTCCTCCTCCTAAACTTTAGACTGTGTCCCTGAGATATTAAGATATGATTGGCAGTTGTTCATTTGTTTTGGCTCTATATTGCCCTGAACCATTTCACTTACTATCCCTACAATATGTATTGTCTTCCAGTTTACTATGCAAACTCCCTGAATGCAGAACTATATATTGCTGGCTTGTCTTTGTATACCTAGTTCATAGATTCATGCTTAATATTTAAGCAAGTTCTTGAAAATTTTTTTATTTACATTTATTTTGTTGGGGCATAGATTTCTCACATCTAAATGAAGAGATTAAATTAGATCACTTGATGACTTGTATAATTCCTTCTAATTCCTTCTAGTTCTTCTATTTTGTGTTAAAATGCCACTACATATTAGAGTTTTCTCAAAAGACTCTTTACACCAGTAAAATTATGGATCCAGATGAAATTAAATTTAAAACTAAAAAGGAGCAGCTTGTATGGAATTAGGATGTTGGGGGAAAAACAATCAATATTTTTCTCTTGATGATAAATAAACACATTTCCAAAGGCCAGTACTTGATTTTAACATTAAAAGTTTTCAAAAGGGATTTATAAAGCTGTCTTAAATGAAATCATCCCATCTTCACATGACTAGGAAAGTAGCAGCCTTGAAACTGCTAACTAAAAGGCTTTTCAGACCAAGATAGGAAGCCTTAGGACTTATTCTCAAGGCTACCCTGATAAAGAGGCCCCCTCCTCCACTATGGGCTTGACAAATCCTCCAGTCTCTAGAGATTACTTCTTGAGAGCTTTTCCTCCTAGAGTCCTCTATGGAAATGCAAACATCATGGTTACAACTTAAATTATCTATCTTTTTAAGTTTAGTTTAGTTTTAAAAATTTTTCCAGGATACATGATGATATAATTTTTAAATAATCATTTTCTGACATTTGTGATCCATTTTCTCTCCCTCCCTCCCATTCCTACCCCCTCCTCAAGATGGCAGGTAATATAATATAGGTTGTACATATACAGTCATACCATACATATTTCCAAATTTATCATGTTGTGAAAGAAGACATATATTGCTTACACTAGAGAAAAATTTATGGAGGAAATACAAGAAGAATGGTATTCTTCAACCTACTTTCAGATTCTGTCAATTCCTTCTATGGTAGGGAATAGACTTTTTCATCATGAGCTCTTTGGAGTTGTCCTGGATCCTTGCCTTGTTAATAGTCACTGTTAATCATCATACATTATTACTATTCCTATGTACCAGTTTTCCTGGTTCTGCTCACTTTGCATCACTTCATATAAGTCTGTTCAGGTTTTTATTATTATTATTATTACTATTATTATTGTCATTGTTTTGTTTGTCATTTCTTAAGGTATAACAGTATTCAATTACAAGCATATACCATAACTTGTTTAGGCATTACTCAGCTGATGGCATCCTTTCAGTTTCTAGTTATTTGACACCAAAAAACTAGTTGCTATAAATATTTTTGTACAAGTAGGTCTTTCCCCCTATCTTCAATCTCTTTTAGAAGTATTATATCTTGTTTAGTTTACCAGATTGCTTCTCGGCTATCTGAGTAAAAAGGCCTTCAGATTTGGAAAAGATGTGCTAGAAGTGAATAGAAGATAGAAGAAAGCCTGAAATAATAATAACCACAACTAGGGCTAACATTTCTATAACACTTTAAAGTTTACAAAGCACTTTACATATGATGACTCATTTGATCCTCACTACAGCCTTGTGAGGTGGATGCTATCATTTTACAGATGAGGAAATTGAGGTATAGAGAAGATTAAGTTACTAACTTAACTGAGGAGTAGCTGAGAAAACAGGATATCTGGATTCCAAGTCTTGCCCACTACTCAATGTACCACTTAGCTGTCTAGCTAGGTTAGAGGACTAGTGACAAATTATTTATATTAAAATTTTGCTTAGGATTGCCTCTGTTGCCAGCAGATCACAAAATATGAACCTTTGAGAACTGGAAGGAAGTGACCTCAGAGGGAATCTATACTAATGTATTGACAGTGACTTATTCATTAATGGATAATGAAGGAGAGAGAAAGGGGAGGGGAATGGGAGCAGCATCCGGTATACCATGAGTGAACAGCAAAGGATTTTTGACTATCAACTCTCTCTACAAGAAGCAGAGGTTTGGAAAAGAAGAGAAAGAAAGTGGGAGGGACTGAATCTGGAGAATGAATGACAGAGTCAGCCAATGGGGTAGAGGGAGGAAGTCCCACTGAAGAACATTTTTTGGAGGAGATGTGGAGGCAGCTAAATTTTATAGCTTATATAGTGAAGACAACATCATGAAGAAAAGACTTTGATTTCTGTTTCAGATCCTTATTAGAGGTTTGACCCTGGGAAGTCAGTTCGTCAAACTGGACTCATTTCCTCTTATGTAAAATGAGAGGTTTGGAGTCACTGATTGTTGAGGTCCCACCCAGCTCTAAATTAATGATCTCATGATTTTGTGGGCCTATTTTAGTCAGAGTTGATGCATTGGGAGGCCAAATTCTCTGAAAGTGTTCTGTGTCCAGGAATCCTGACTCAGGAGAAGGAGATATATAAATTGCTAAGAGTTGCTGACACCTAGAGGGGTATTTTGGGGGGAGGGGAAGCAGTGATGTAATTACATAGCTCTGGAGAAAGAGAACAAATTTAGGAAGGGGGTAGAATTAGACTCCAATATTTGCTACACAGGATCATTTTTACTATGCAACATCACTTTCATTATGACCTTATATTTCTAAAAATGGGCCAAAACAAAAGACTAATAGGTGTAAGGATGATTCTAGGCTGATGTTGGATTACTGCCTCTCAGACCTCTTGCAGGGGGATGGGTAGTCTCCAGGTCAGTTAAGCTCTCACAAGTGGTTAGAGAATCAGATCCTTACAGAGGGGACACAGAACAATGGCTTCACAGAGGGAAGCTGATATAATCTCTATCAACTTGATGGTTTGGTTGGGAAAAGGTGTTCATCCACTAGATGGGTTGTAACTGGCAAACAGGATGTGATTCACTGACAAGGATATATATAGAAATCAACAGGATTCCCAATAATGAAGATTCCCCCAACACCAACTGTCAATTTTTGGTGTGAAGGAAGGATTCTATCAAGGGTAAGAGATGTTGTGGCCAATTCTACTGCATAATCCAAAGGCTATTGAAACAGTTAAGTAACTCCTTTTAATTAATCAGGGAAGATATAATCAGGCAAGATTTATTCAGGGAAGGTATATTGAATATAGGATTGAAAGGTTGGGTAAAAGGGATGAAGGAAACTCTGTTAACTAGTCAAGATGGACCAGAGGCTGGCCTCACCCCCAACAGGGCTAGGCCTCTTCACCGTGTACCTCTCTCTCCCTAACTTCTGCCTTAAGTAATAAACTAAATAAATAAATGAACAAGGTTAGCAGGATGATACCAAATGTTGATTGAAGATCTTCTGAAGTGATTTGGTGATGTTAATCTGGGTTTCTGTTAATATGATTTATAACTGCAGCAGAGATCAGGCTAATATGGGACTGACTAAAACAGCTAAAATCAGAACAGCAAGAATAGGTCAAAAGTGCTCCTGGTATGGATCTGCTAGGATTCAATAGAGAGTCTTGCCCAGACCTCCCACCATCCTTTGACCCAAAAACCAGAATGAGTTTCCTCTGCTTTGGTCTCACCCCCTTACATAGTCCAGTTCCAATTGCCCCCCAACTGCCTTCAGTTTCTTAGGGTTCCAAAGTCTGAACCCCCATTTGCTTCTCTCATGCAGTAAAGCTTACATAGGATAGAAATATAAAGGCAACAGCATTGAAACTGTTTATAGGGAACTCAACAAAATATTTTAAAAGCTTTAATTTTCATGAAAAAATCAAAGTGATCAAAGAAATTAATATTATTATAGAATCCCAGAACAGACTGCAAAGGAAGAGTAAATAAAGAAAACAAAGAAAAACTCTGAAGAAAAAGTCCAACAAAACTAAATCTACAAGTTCCGGGTTAAGATGGCAGCAGAGTAAGAAGCAGCTCTTAACCTCTCCTGACCAAAACACACAAAACTCCTCAAGGGGACATAAAAACAAGTCCAGACGAACGGAGGAACCCCACAACAGGGCACAGCATGGAAGGTACGTGGAATCGAGGCATTTCCATGCTATAAAGGGGTGAAACAGCTCTCACTAAATTGCGGGCTGAGCAACCATCCCACCCCCACCCCCTCCACACACAACACCTATAGCGCCGAAGCCAGCTAAAAAGAAATAGAGCAAGTTTGGGGCACCCATCGAGTCATTGGCAGCTCCGGGGCAGCTTCCTGAGAGCAGCAAGATTTAGGACCCCAAAAAGCTAACGAACGCACACAAAATTTGAGCGTGGGAGCAGGACGCAGAGCGCAGGCTCAGAGCGCAGACACGGGTGGAGGCATGAGTGGAGGCAGACACAGCCACTAGCTAAAGCTCTGAAACCCTAAGTGGGTAACCAGTGCAGATGGGTATAGGACTGTGGAAGCAGCACCCTGAGACTTGTAAAGAAACCTCCGGCAGAGGATCAAGCAAGGGGGTCCACCTGAGAAGCTGCTGGGCTAACGATGGCTACCCAGTCTCAGGAAGTTCAGAAGAGAAAGATTAACAACAAGAAAAAGAAGTCTTTAACACTCGACAACTTTTACACAGAGAAAATCCAGACAACTGAGCAAACAGAGGAGAACAAACAAGCATCTGGACCCTCCTCAAATAAGGAAAACTCCTCACAAGCTATGGAAGAGTTCAAAACTGAGATTTTGAGGAAAATGGAAGAGATATGGCAAGAAAATAACTGTTTAAAAGGTAGAATCTTACAAATGGAAAGTGAGGCTCAGAAACCAAATGAACTGATAAGCAAATTGAACACCAGAAATGTCCAGATTGAAAAGGAATACCAGAAGATTATGGCTGAAAACCAGAAGATCATAGCTGAAAACCAGAAGATTATAGCCGAAAACCAGAAGATTACAGCCGAAAACCAGAAGATTACAGCCGAAAATCAAAAGATCATAGCCGAAAACCGAAAGATTATAGCCGAAAACCAATCCCTAAAGGCTAGAATTGAGCAATTAGAAGCTAATGATCTCTCAACACAACAAGAACAAATAAAACAAAGTCAAAAGACTGAAAAAATAGAAGGAAACATGAAATATCTCAATGAGAGAGTGACAGACCAAGAAAACCGGTCTAGAAGAGACAATTTGAGAATAATTTGTCTTCCAGAAAAACCAGAAATTAATAGAAACCTCGATTCCATACTAACAGAAATAATCCAGCAAAATTGCCCTGAAGTCCTACAACAAGAGGGCAATATAGACATTGAAAGAATTCATAGAACACCTGCGACATTCGATCCAGAAAAGAAAACACCCAGAAATATAATTGCCAATTTCAAGAGTTTCCAAGCAAAAGAAATAATCTTACAAGAAGCCAGAAAGAAACAATTCAAATATCAAGGAGCATCAATCATGATCACACATGATCTGGCAGCCTCCACGCTAAAAGATCGCAAGGCTTGGAATAACGATATTCAGAAAGGCAAGAGAGCTGGGCCTGCAACCACGGATCAACTACCCATCAAAATTGACTATATATTTCCAGGGGAAAGTATGGGCATTCAACAAAATTGAAGAATTCCAGGTATTTGCACAGAAAAGACCAGGGCTAAATGGAAAGTTTGATATCCAACCACAAAAATCGAGAGAAACCTGAAAAGGTAAATAAGATACAGAGGGGAAAGAAAGAAAATTTATAATTTTTAAATTTGCCTTTTTAAGGGCCTCAGTGAGATCTAATTATCTGTACTCCTATGTAGAGAAATGTTATGTATAAGTCTCTGTAGTGAACTCTATTCACTATTATAATATTCACTATTATAGTAATCAGAAGAATAATTCACAGGGTGAGGGTGGAACACTAAATAATCTAAGATGACATGGGGGATGGAAAAGAGGGGGTGAATAACAGGGGACACCAAGAGAAACTTGAGCGAATAAGAAAATAGGATATTCTATTACACACAAAGAGGGCATGGGAGGGAGAGGAGACAAATACTATTATAAGAAGGAGAGGAAGAGAGCATTAAGAGGTAATCATCAAACCTTACTCTCAGTGTAATCAACCCAGAGAGGGAAGAGTAGCTATACTATCCATTGGGACATAAAACTCTTATCTAACCTTTCTGAGAAAGTTAGAAGGGATAAACCAAGGGGAGCAGGGGATTGGGGAGGTCAAATAAAGGGAGGGGAGAAGAAGGGGGAGGGAATTCATAAGGCCTTTAAAAACAAAAAGAGGGGGAAAATAAGGGAGGGGGTAGAAAGGGAAGTTAATCAAGGGAGGGGATAAGGGATAGCTTCTCAATAGCAAACCACTGGTTTAAAAGGGAAAAAGTATTAGAAAAAGGGGGTAGGAATAGGGGAGGATACGAAAATGTCAGCAAATGCACAACTGATGATTATAACTCTGAATGTGAATGGGATGAACTCGCTCATAAAACGGAAGCAAATAGCAGAGTGGATTAGAAACCAAAATCCTACCATATGTTGTCTACAAGAAACACATATGAGGCGGGTGGACATACACAAGTTTAAGGTTCAGGGCTTGAGCAAAATCTTTTGGGCATCAAATGAGAAAAAGAAGGCAGGAGTGGCTATTATGATTTCTGACAAAGCCAAATTAAAAATAGATATGATTAAAAAAGACAGGGAAGGTCATTACATCCTGATTAAAGGCAGTATAAACAATGAGGAAATAACATTGCTCAATATGTATGCACCAAGTGGCATAGCACCCAAATTCATAAAGGAACTGGCAGAGCTCAAGAAGGAAATAGATAGTAAAACCATACTAGTGGGAGATCTAAATATTCCTCTTTCAGATCTAGATAAATCAAACTGAAAAACAAATAAGAAAGAGGTAAGAGAGGTGAATGAAGTCCTAGAAAAATTAGATTTAATTGATATGTGGAGAAAAATAAATAGGGACAAAAAGGAATACACCTTCTTTTCAGCTGCACATGGCACATTCACAAAGATTGACCATGTAATAGGGCATAGAATCATTGCAAGCAAATGCAAAAGAGAAGAAATAATAAATGTAACCTTCTCAGTTGATAATGCAATAAAAATAATAATTAGTAAGAGCACCTGGACAGGAAAATCAAAAACTAATTGGAAATTAAATAATATGATTCTTCAAAACCAATTTGTCAAAGAAGGAATCATAGAAACAATCAACAATTTCATTGAAGAAAATGACAATGATGAGACATCCTACCAAACTCTGTGGGATGTGGCCAAGGCAGTACTCAGGGGGAAATTTATATCCTTGAGTGCATGTATTAACAAATTAAGGAGGGCAGAGATCAATGAATTGGGCATGCAACTCAAAAAATTAGAAAGCGAGCAAATTAAAAATCCCCAGATGAAAACTAAATTAGAAATACTAAAAACCAAGGGAGAAATTAATAAAATCGAAGTAAAAGAACTATTGAATTAATAAATAAGAGTAGAAGCTGGTACTTTGAAAAAACAGATAAAATAGACAAAGTACTGGTCCATCTAATAAAAAAAAGGAAAGAAGAAAACCAAATTGATAGTATCAAAGATGAAAAGGGAGACCTCACCTCTAATGAAGGGGAAATTAAGGCAATCATTAAAAACTATTTTGCCCAATTATATGGCAATAAATATAACAATTTAGGAGATATGGATGAATATTTACAAAAATATAAACTGCCTAGATTATCAGCAGAAGAAATAGAATACCTAAATAATCCCATATCAGAAAAAGAAATTGAACAAGCCATCAAAGAACTCCCTAAGAAAAAATCGCCAGGGCCTGATGGATTCACAAGTGAATTCTGTCAGACATTCAAAGAGCAATTAATCCCAATACTATACAAATTATTTGATATAATAAGCAAAGAAGGAGTCCTACCAAATTCCTTTTATGACACAAATATGGTACTGATTCCAAAGCCAGGGAGACCAAAAACAGAGAAAGAAAACTACAGATCAATCTCCCTAATGAACATAGATGCAAAAATCTTAAATAGAATACTAGCAAAGAGACTCCAGCAAGTAATTAAGAA
>NW_025346631.1:0-3512 GCF_016433145.1 Gracilinanus agilis | reverse complement strand
AAACACACAAAACTCCTCAAGGGGACATAAAAACAAGTCCAGACGAATGGAGGAACCCCACAACAGGGCACAGCCTGGAAGGTACGTGGAATCGAGGCATTTCCATGCTATAAAGGGGTGAAACAGCTCTCACTAAATCCCGGGCTGAGCAACCACCCCACCCCCACCCCCTCCACACACATCTATAGCGCTGAAGCCAGCTAAAAAGAAATAGAGCAAGTTTGGGGCACCCATCGAGTCATTGGCAGCTCCGGGGCCTGTTCCTGAGAGCAACAAGACTTAGGACCCCAATAAGCCAAAAAACGCACGCGAAATCTGAGCACGGGAGCAGAGAGTGGACACCGGGCGCAGAGCGCGGGCTGAGAGCGCAGGCACTGCAGAGGCGTGGGTAGAGGCAGACACAACCAGGAACTAAAGTCTGAGTGGGGAACCAGCGTGGACGGGTATACGACTGTGGAAACAGCACCCTGAGACTTGTAAAGGAACCTCCCGCAGAGGATCAAGCAAGGGGGTCCACCAGGGGGCTTGACCTTGGAAAAAACCAGAACTCAGACCTCAGGAGCCAATAGACCGCAAACAGACACTGAGCGCGAGGATAAACCTGAGAAGCTGCTGGGCTAATGATGGCTACCCAGTCTCAGGAAGCTCAGAAGAGAAAGAATAACAACAAGAAAAAGAAGTCTTTAACACTCGACAACTTTTACACAGAGAAAATCCAGACAACCGAGCAAACAGAGGAGGAAAACAAACAAGCATCCGGACCCTCCTCAAATAAGGAAAACTCCTCACAAACTATGGAAGAGTTCAAAACTGAGATTCTGAGGAAGATGGAAGAGATCTGGCAAGAAAATAACAGTTTAAATGGTAAAATCTTGCAATTGGAAAGTGAGGCTCAGAAATCAAATGAACTGATAAGCAAATTGAACCAGATTGAAAAAGAAAACCAAAAGATCATAGCTGAAAACCAGTCTCTAAAGGCTAGAAATGAGCAGTTAGAAGCTAATGATCTCTCAAGACAACAAGAACAAATAAAACAAAGTCAAAAGACTGAAAAAATAGAAGGAAACATGAAATATCTCAATGAGAGAGTGACAGACCAAGAAAACCGGTCTAGAAGAGACAATTTGAGAATAATTGGTCTTCCAGAAAAACCAGAAATTAATAGAAACCTGGACTCCATACTAACAGAAATAATTCAGCAAAATTGCCCTGAAGTCCTACAACAAGAGGGCAATATAGACATTGAAAGGATTCATAGAACACCCATGACATTTGATCCAGATAAGAAAACGCACAGGAATATAATTGCAAAATTCAAGAGTTTCCAAGCAAAAGAAAAAATCTTACAAGAAGCCAGAAAGAAACAATTCAAATATCAAGGAGCACCAATCAGGATCACACAGGATCTGGCAGCCTCCACACTAAAAGACCGCAAGGCTTGGAATATGATATTCAGAAAGGCAAGACAGCTGGGCCTGCAACCACGGATCAGCTACCCATCAAAATTGACTATATATTTCCAGGGGAAAGTATGGGCATTCAACAAAATTGAAGAATTCCAAGTATTTGCACAGAAAAGACCAGGGCTAAATGGAAAGTTTGATATCCAACCACAAAAATCAAGAGAAACATGAAAAGGTAAATAAGAAACAGAGGGGAAAGAAAGAAAACTCATAATTTTTAAATTTGCCTTTTTAAGGGCCTCAGTAAGATCTAATTATCTGTATTCCTATATAGAGAAATGTTATGTATAATTCTCTGTAGTGAACTCTATTCACTATTATAGTAATCAGAAGAATAATTCACAGGGAGAGGGTAGAACACTAAATAATCTAAGATGACATGGGGGATGGGAAAGAGAGGGTGAATAGCAGGGGACACCAAGAGAAACTTGAGTGAATAAGAAAATAGGATATTCTATTACACACAAAGAGGGCATGGGAGGGAGAGGGGACAAATACTACTATAAGAAGGAGAGGAAGAGAGCATAAAGAGGTAATAATCAAATCTTACTCTCAGTGTAATCAACCCAGAGAGGGAAGAGTAGCTATACTATCCATTGGGACATAAAACTCTTATCTAACCCTTCTGAGAAAGTTAGAAGGGATAAACCAAGGGGAGCAGGGGAGTGGGGAGGTCAAAAAAATGAGGGGTGAAGGGGGAGGGAATTCATAAGGCCTTTAAAAACAAAAAGGGGGGGGGAAATAAGGGAGGTGGTAGAAAGGGAAGTTAATCAAGGGAGGGGATAAGGGATAGGGTCTTAATAGCAAACCACTGGTTTTAAAGGAAATAGTTTAAGGAGAAGGGATAGGAATGGGGGAGGATTTGAAAATGTCAGCAAATGCACTACTGATGATTATAACTCTGAATGTGAATGGGATGAACTCGCTCATAAAACGAAAGCAAATGGCAGAGTGGATTAGAAACCAAAATCCCACCATATGTTGTCTACAAGAAACACATATGAGGCAGGTGGACATACACAAGTTTAAGGTTCAGGGTTTGAGCAAAATCTTTTGGGCATCAAATGAGAAAAAGAAGGCAGGAGTGGCTATTATGATTTCTGACAAAGCCAAAGTAAAAATAGATATGATTAAAAAAGACAGGGAAGGTCATTACATCCTGATTAAAGGCAGTATAAACAATGAGGAAATAACACTGCTCAATATGTATGCACCAAGTGGCATAGCACCCAAATTCATAAAGGAGAAACTGGCAGAGCTCAAGAAGGAAATAGATAGTAAAACCATACTAGTGGGAGATCTAAATATTCCTCTGTCAGATCTAGATAAATCAAACCGAAAAATAAATAAGAAAGAGGTAAGAGAGGTGAATGAAGTCCTAGAAAAATTAGATCTAATTGATATGTGGAGGAAAATAAATAGGGACAAAAAGGAATACACCTTCTTTTCAGCTGCACATGGCACATTCACAAAGATTGACCATGTTATAGGGCATAGAATCATTGCAAACAAATGCAAAAGAGCAGAAATAATAAATGTAACCTTCTCAGATCATAATGCAATAAAAATAATTATTAGTAAGGGCACCTGGAGAGGAAAATCAAAAACTAATTGGAAATTAAATAATATGATTCTCCAAAACCAATTTGTCAAAGAAGGAATAATAGAAACAATCAATAATTTCATTGAAGATAATGACAATGATGAGACACCCTACCAAACTCTGTGGGATGATGCCAAGGCAGTACTCAGGGGGAAATTTATATCCTTGAGTGCATATATTAACAAATTAAGGAGGGCAGAGATTAATGAATTGGGCATGCAACTCAAAAAATTAGAAAGCGAGCAAATTAAAAACCCCCAGATGGAAACTAAATTAGAAATACTAAAAATCAAGGGAGAAATTAATAAAATCGAAAGTAAAAGAACTATTGAATTAATAAATAAGACTAGAAGCTGGTACTTTGAAAAAACAGATAAAATAGACAAAGTACTAGTCAATCTAATAAAAAAAAGGAAAGAAGAAAACCAAATTGACAGTGTCAAAGA
>NW_025346630.1:0-1156 GCF_016433145.1 Gracilinanus agilis | reverse complement strand
AATGCACAATTTTGGAGCCCTCTATGGGCATAGTTCCCAACTGCTCTCCAGAATGGTTGGATCAGATCACAATTCCACCAACAGTGCATCAGTGTCCCAATTTTCCTCCATCCCTTATAACATTTATAATTTTCCTTTTCTGTCACATTGGTCAATCTCATAGGTGTGAGGTGGTACCTCAGAGTTTTTAATTTGTATTTCTCTAATCAAGAGGGATTTGGAGTACTTTTTCATCTGACTATAGACAGCTTTGATTTCTTCATCTGAAAGCTGCTTGTTCATATCTTTTGACCATTTACCAATTGGAGAATGAGCTATATTTTTAGGAATTTAACTCAGTTCTCCATATATTTGAGAAATGATGCCTTTATCAGAAATACTTTTTGTGAAACTTTCCCCCCACCTTCCTGCTTTTGTTCTAATCTTTGTCTGTACAAAACCTTTTAAATTTAATAGCATCGGAATTATCATTTTATATCCTCTGCTGCTCTCTGACTCTTATTTGGTCCTACATCTTCCCTTATCCATAGATCTGACAAGGACACTCTTCTATGCCCCCCTAATTTGCCAATGGTATCCCCCTTTGTGTCTAAATCATATCGCCATGTTGTCTTGGGTATGTGGTGCGACATGTTGCTTTAATCTCAAGCTACAATTGTGTTTGGATCGTTTCCTTTTCCTCTGGTTTCTTTGGGATTTAAGACCAATCGTTGGGGAGAGTGACTCATGTCCTCTCCTGGTTCTCTGTTGCCTCTAGGATAAGATTTAGCTCCTCAGCCTGCCTTTAAAGCCACCTTCTCCCCCAGCCTAGGTCCTGCCTCCCTTTCCATACACTTTACCTTTGGGAACTCTCTGCCCAGGTCCCTTGGTCTGCTGATTGTCTCCCACACAGGACAGCTGTCTTCTTATCTAGACTTTTTTTTTTAGTTTAACTAATTAATTTCAAGTATTTTCCCATGGTTCCATGATTCATGTTCTTTCTCTCTCCTCCCCACCCTCCCCATAGCCAAGGCACAATTCCTCTGGGTTTTACACGTGTCATTGATCAAGATCTATTTCCTTATTATTAATATTTGCATTGGGGTGATCCTTTAGAGTCTGCCTCCCCAATCTTATCCCCATTGAACCATGTGATCAATCAACTGTTTTTCTTCTA
>NW_025346629.1:0-7134 GCF_016433145.1 Gracilinanus agilis | reverse complement strand
TATATATATATATATATATGTCTTTGTGTAATATAATTATATATTCATATGGATCTATGTATGTGTATGTATGTATGTTTATGCAGGCAGTGTCTCATTACATCCTGTAGCTGTGTCTAGAAAAGGCTGTGAGGGAAAATAGGTAATTTTATCTCTTTGGGACATAGGTAGTTTATAAATTCAATAAATGTTTCATGCAAAAGTTTTTGGAAATTATTATATTATTCAAAATATCTGAAATGTATAAGTGGGAATTTAACTCTTTAAATAGCAGAGATGGTTTGTAGTCAACAGCCTATGAAAAATAATGCCTTGCAAAAAAGGCAGAGGATAGTAATCAGCACCCTGTTAATCTGGATAAATTGACATAAACTCTAGTTTCATTCTTCATAATAATAATGTGATACTAAAAAACCACCTCACTTTTCTTGGCTTCCATTTCCTTTCTCTGTAAAATGAATGGGTTGAACTGCAAGATTAATTACATCTCCAACATTTTACTGCAGTCTTATTTTTATACTATGATATTATCAATAGGAGAATAGGAAAATAAATTGTGGTATATGATTGTAATTTACTACTATTGTGCAATAAGAAATGAACTGGATGTTTACAGAAAAGCATAGAAAGACATATTCGAAGTGATGCAAAGTGAACTTATCAGAACCAGAACGGTGTACACAGTAATAACAATATATGATGATCAACTATGAATAACAACTATTAACAGCAGTGCAAGGAGCTAAATGATTCCAAGGGATCCATGATAAAAAAAAAGCCTATCCACTGCCAAAGAAGGAATTTATGAAGTATGAATGTAAATTAAAGCAAGTCATTTTGCACTTCATATCCTTCATGAGATTTTTTTCTCATATAGGTGATATATGTTTTCTTTCAGAACATGATGAATAAAGAAATATGTATTGCATGATAGCAAATGTATAATATATATCTTACTACCTGTTGTCATGAGGAGGATGGATCACAAAAAGTCAGAAAATGGTTATTGAAAATTGCATCTATATGTAATTGGGTAAATATAGTAAAAAATGAAAAAAATACTATGAGCTTGCATCTATGGACTAAGGGATATATGGTTGGTGTGTTATAGTTTTAAAGCTGACCAATCTTTCATCCTCATGTTCATGTCCTAAATGATAAGGCTAGAATATACATGCATATTTATAATTAAGGGGGAGGGAGAAGGATGAATTAAATATAATTTTATGGCATTCCATTCTTGATTCATGAAGAGATACTGAACAGATGAAGAGTCCCTTTTTTTCCCCAACAGGTGAATAATTGTAATTTGAAGTTTTATGTTTAGATGTAACTTAATAGAAAGATTTAAGCAATCATCCTATGTCACCATTACTAGTTATGCTCCAACCTACCAAGTGCCAAAAATAGCCAGGCTATGAGATCAAAACTATCTCATTCCCTTCTAATATATTAACTTGAGAAGACTTAATCTACAAAATTAAGGATATGTTACCTATACCAAAATTAAGTCAAGGAAAAGAAATAGATGGGGTCAGGTAGGTGGTTCAGAGTATTGAGAGCCACGTCCACACATGGAAGGTCTAGGTTTAAATCTGACCTCAGATACTTCCTAGCTGTGTGATAATGGGCAAGTCATTTAACCCCTATTGCCTAGACCTTAGCATTCTTCTGCCTCAGAACCTGAACTCTGTAAATTTTAATTTTATTAAATTTATCTATTATTTTATTCATATCAATTTTAATTATTATTATTATTAATTTTATAAAATTTTATTTTTAACATGGAAGCTAAGAGTTTAAAAAGAAAGGAAATAAAGGAACATATAGTAATACACAATAATATAGAGTCCATAGATTTAAAAGTGGAAAAGATAACAGATATTATATGCTCCTAATGCTTAATTTTATAGGTAGGCAACTGGAGTTTTAGTGTTCCAAGTAACAGATTGAAACTCAAACAAGCAGTTAGTAGACCTGTGACTTGAATCCAGGTCATCCTATTCCAACACCAGTACTTATTCTTTCAAGGGAATCATGTTGCCTTGCCAGGAATCAAAGCTAAATGCTGTTTTAAGATGAAATTTCTACATGTAAAAACAGCATTTATCTTTGAATTGGTATCTCATTTCCTATAGTATATAACCTCACAAATATATATTATTATAAACTAAATTTACTTTTAAAAATTATGACAAAAATAGAAATATTATTCTATATAAAAACAGGTACAAAAACGACAATTTAAATTAGAATTTATTAGAACCTTGTGGTATTTAAAGCACTTTGCATGTCATCTTGTTTGATACTCAAAATGCTATGACATAGGTGCTATGATTATCCCCATTTTACAAATGAGTAAATTGAGGTTGAGAAAGGCTAATTGATTTCCCCAGGATCATACAGCATTTGAGGTAGAACTCAAGTTCATATCTTTCTGACATCAAAACCAGCACTTGGTACATCACAATGTGACACCTAGCGCTCATTCCTTATAGAAACCATTGCTTGTGTGGTCTATATTACTAAAAAGATTTACCACTGATGCTATGTCAACCTGAATACACTAATCTCTAGGTCCAGAGAAGTCTCTGAAATGCATGTCTGAGAGGTTCTACCTATTTAATCAATTGTAATTGTGTCTTTTTTTTTTTTAATTTATCTCTAGATTTTTTTTTCCAAAAGGAAAGGGCATGCTGAATCTCTGTACATACACATGAGCATCCGAATGTAATGAATATAATTCTCAGGAGGCTCTATTTTTAATTTTGGAATATTGATTTATTAACCTACTTACTCAAGAAAACTTAACTAGCCAATGAACTCCCTCACAGTGCAGATTGATTCCACAGAACTTGAACCAGGCTGCCAAGCTGGGCCAGAGAGAAAGAAAGCAGAGGCTTACATACAGGCAAAATAAAAATTAAAGTAGGAGAGCTGGGGCAGCCATAAAAGGACTGACTTCTTTTGTGTAAGCTAATATATATCCTTTCTGACATCATCACTCTCTCTCTCTCCCCATGCTGGAGAACAGTCATGCAGGGAGTGGCCTCAGAGACATCAATTCCTCCTTTAACACTTTATCATAGGAAAAGGACTCTTAGGACAGGAAGAGTCCCTCTTCCTCCTTGCCATGCAGCCGCATAGCCCATGCTTCTCCTCAACATGGAGGCTACCTAGCTGACTTCAAAACCTAATCAAGTCCTTATTTATAGAAAAAGAAGAGTCAGATACCCACCCTGCCAGTTTTTACATCTAAACAAAAGGGAGGAGGACCCATCCCAGTTTCATAGCCTGGGAGAGAGATGGTTTTGTAGTTTTAAATATCAAAATGTTCTTAGGGGTCAATATCCTAATATCCTAAAATATCCTAATTCACATACTCACCACCACACACACAAATCAAATATAATGTACACACTTTTATTTAAAAGTCCCATGATTCTTTAATCTTAACTTATGATTACCACTGACATGTAGAACTTTATATATATGTGTGTGTGTGTGTGTGTATAACATTTTTCCCAACAACCTGTAAATTTTTTTTTAACATTCTTTAAAAAAAGTTGAGATCCAAATTCTCTCTCGCCCTTAAACCTTGTCTCCCTTAATCTCTCTCACTTCTCCTCCTATCCTAAGAGGATAAACAATCTCACAAACTTCACATGTGCAATCATGTAAAAACATTTTTCTACTTCTGTATACTAAAGAGATTAAATATAGGTGGAAAGAGCCTCCCTGAACTAAAATATTTTTAGCAGCCATTTTTGTGGTAGCAAAAAATTGGAAATGGAAGGGATGTCCATTACCTGGGGAATGGCTGAACAAGTTGTGGCATACAACTGAAATGAAATACTATTGTGTCATAAGAACAAGATGATCACAAAAGAATCTGGAAAGACATAGAAAATTCTACAAAGTATAGTGATTAAGACCAAGAGAATATTGTACATAGTAATAAGAATAAAGCATGAGGATCAATATTGAGTGACTTAACTATTACCTTGTTGTTTATTAACAAGACAAGGGTTCAGGAAAACTTCAAGGAACTTCTGATGAAAATGACTATCCACTGCCATAAAAGGAAGAGACAGAGTCTGAATGTAGATGGAAACATAACATTCTTCACTTTATTTTATCCATGAATTTTCTCTAGTGTAAACAATATGTGCCTTACTTAGCATGAAGAAGAGGGAAATATGTATTGTTTGATAGCATATGTACAACCTAAATCTTAGTATCTGTTTTCTTTGGAGGAGGTAGAGAAGGAGGGAAGGAGAGAACATGGATTGCAAAATATCAGAAAATCAATGTCAAAAATTCTATCAACATGCCAATACAAAAATTTTTCTATGCAGTTCTGTTCCTTTCGTTAGGAATTTTGAAAATTCCTAATTTCATTAAATATTTATTTTTTTCCCTAAAAATACTTATATAATAGGTTATACATATAAAAACATACAATATATATTTCCATGTTCATCATGTTGTGAAACAAGATACATTGTTTTATACTAGAGAGAATTCATGGAATAAATAAAGTGAAGAATAATAGTCTTTAGTCTTCATTCAGACTCTGTTGGTTACTTATTTGGCCATGGATGGCCTTTTTCATATTGAGTCCCCTTGGTCACTTCTAGAAATACGACGCCCAGATTCTTTTTTATTTTTTGATCATGCCTTTCACGTAATTTAATGATCCTTTTTGTCGTCGTTGTTTTTGTTCATTTCCCTAGTTTATGATGTGATTTTTCATTGTATATTAAAGTTAGGCTTTTTTTCTGAGGTGGAGAAGGCACTATCTCAAGCTTCTTGTTCTAGGACTCAGTGGCTTTGTTTTTGGCTTTTCTACCTCTGGATTTGCACAGTGAAGGGTTGAGGGATGGTTGCTGCTGGCTTGAACCAGGTCTTGGTTCAAGCTTAGCTGCTGACTGGCTCAGTGAAGGGCCCTCACTGTTGGCTTATACACGAGGGGGCTTTACTGGTGCCTTGCATTGGGAATGGGGTCTTCTGACTGGCTTGTACTGTAGAGGGTCTGTATTTGGGGCTCTGACCCAGATAGAAGCATAGTCTGGCCTCTCTGCTGACTTTATGTCCAGTGAGGCCTCACTGAGAAGTTGTACCTGGTTGATGCCTTGGAGCTAAGGAGGCAGATTCTCCCTGGAAGCTTAGGTCTATTTGAGGCCTTGCTGTTGGCCTTTATTGGGGCCTGGCTTGCTTGCTACTGACCTGCTTTGAGTTGAGGCCTTGCTGATGTAGGGATGAAGTCTTGCCCTTCTTCCACTAAGGTGTGACCTGCCCTTGCTCAGGCTGCCTGCTCTAGACTGACCTCTCCTCCTACTGCAGGAAGACAGATCCTTTCTTGAGGATTCTCCAAGCTTTTCTGGGTTGGAAAACTGCTTCACTTCTCCAACGTTTGTTATGAGACTTTGTTTTAAAGTTCTTTTGAGAGGAATTTGAGAGAGATTGGGCAAATCCTCTCTCTAACATCTTGTCCTCAGAAGTACTAAATCTTTTTAACAGAAGTTTTTAAAATTTATTTTTAGAAAAATACCCCTTTTGTTGTCCTTAGCTTTTCTCTCCAACTTATTTTATCTACATAATTTCCTTCTTGAGCAGTTCTTATTTCTTCTAGTCTGATTTTACCTCTAGAATGTTTAAGTTCATAAGTTGTTTTTCTGGACTCTTTTCAATCTGATGTCCCTCATGTCTACTGGGCCAGAATATGCCCAGTTTTATTCTGTGTATATTCCGTTCACCACAGATTCTAAGATTTGAATGGTTACTGCACCCTTAGGTTTCTCTAGTTTCAAATCTGATAATCAGTTTTTAGGTTTATGAGAGTAATACTACAAATTCAATTACCTCATTAAATTCTTTTTCTTTTGGAAGAATGGCATCATTAGGGTAAATCAAGAAAGACATTATTAGCTGTTATGCTTTGGGCAAAAGGAATTTTAGCAAATGTCTTGATAATTGGTCTCCCATTACTACTATATCATGCCTCTGTGTCGAGCTTAAATTTATTTCTTCTATCTGCCCAGGTGGTCTATAATATCCCTTTTTAAATTTTAATTTTTGTTTCTGTCAACATTTTCTTTCCCAGAAAGCTCTTCATTATGGTTCATCCATGATGTTATTTCATTCTAGGTTTTAAATTATCTTGTTCATTTTTAATAAGGTAGAGCCTTCCAGAGTGATATACCAATAATGAGTCTCATCCCACCAAGTCATAGGTCTACCTATGATGTATAATTTGCCTTCTTTAATGAGAATCTCTTGTTTTCCTTGATTGCTAGTTACCCTAATTTTTTTTCCCTTGTATAGAAAACACCTGAGGTTGTGGTTTTATTGCTTGCCTTTCTTGGAATTTGTCTCTTTCTTGTACTTAGTTTCCTAGAAATTTCTTTTTGTCTTCATCCTATCTCATGGCTAGTCTCTATGGTATCCAATTTGGTGGCTATACCTGGAGACTTTTAATGACTTTTTGATTATACGTGGGAAAAAATTCTTACCAGTTTATATATAATTCATCCCTGGCCAGACTATATCTTCCATATCTTAAATTGTGGATTCAAATATCAAAATCTTGTGCTCTGAATCAACTGTTTCCTTACCAGTTCTGCTTCTCTATTTTATAGTCCTTACTTTAAATCAAAAGCAGAAATGATTAACCATCTGTGTTCTTTAGGTTTTTACTATCTTATCCAAGATTTTATATTACATTACTTGTGTATATATGTCTTCTCTAAAATGGCCCCTGTCATTGTTTATCTAAAATCCACTGGAGACCTGGGTTTTAGTTTTGGCTTCCTTCAATATCTTCCTTACCTCTTCAACCTCTCCAACTCTGGTGGGTGAGACATGTTTCTACCTTGGAACCAGGCTACCATCTCACTTCTTACATTCTTCTTCTTTCACACCATCTTTTTCTCTTACCCTTTTCCCCAAACCCTCCTTTGCTTTGTAAGTAGCTTTTTTTCTATTAAAATGTAATAATTATTAGAATATAAGTTTTTTGAAGGTAGCAGCCGTCTTATTTGCTTTTATGTTTATCCTTATGCATAGTGCCACATAGTAAAATTTTAATTAATATTCTTCCTTCCTTCCTTCCTTTTTTTCTTTCTTTCTTTC
>NW_025346628.1:0-3746 GCF_016433145.1 Gracilinanus agilis | reverse complement strand
CCATGGAGATATTTCCTTAGAATCCACTGATTCATTGTTCAATGAATTATTCAGTAATTGTTTAATATCTTTTTCTGACATGGGATTATTTAAGTATTCTCTTTCTTCTTCTGTTATTCTGGGCAATTTATATTTTTGTAAATATTCCTCCATTTCACCTATATTATCATACTTATTGGCATACAATTGGGAAAATAGTTCCTAATGATTGCTTTAATTTCCTCTTTATTGGTGGTAAATTCACCTTTTTCATTTTTTATACTAGTAATTTGATTTTCTGCTTTCTTTTTTTAAATTAAATTAACCAATGCTCTTTTTTATTTGTTTTTTTTTAAATAAAATGAATTCCTAGTCTTATTTGTTAGTTCAATGGTTCTCTTACTTTTAATTTTATTAATTTCTCCTTTTATTTTAGGATTTCCAAATTTAGTCTTTAATTGGAGATTTTTGATTTGTTCTTTTTCTAGTTTTGTTTTAGTTGTACACCTAACTCATTGATCTCCTTTTTATCTATTTTATTGATGTAAGTATTAAGAGATATAAATTTTCCCCTAAGAACTACCTTGGCTATATCTCACAAATTTTGATATGTTGTCTCATTGTTGTCATTCTCCTTAATAAAATTATTGTTTTTTTTCTATAATTTGTTTTTTGACCTACTCCTGTATAGAATTAGATTATTTAATTTCCAATTAAATTTTATTTGCATTTCCATGGACCCTTATGATTATAAATTTAATTGCATTATCATCTCAAAAGGATGAATTTTCTGATTTCTGATTTTTTTGCTTTGTTTGTGAAGTTTTTATGCCCAAATGCATGGTTAGTTTTTGTGTATGTGCCATGTACTTGTAAGTTCTAAAATTAACTTACAAGTATATTTCTGTTTCCCATTTTTCCTCTGGTGCTATTATTTGACTTTTGAATTCCTTTTTAAAGATCTTCCAGATCCTGAGAACAATTCAAATTTTTCTTTGAAGTTTTACCTGTAGTTGCTTTGATCTCACTGTCCCTTCTGAGGCTTTGCCTTGTTCTTCTGTCTTGAAGATAATTTTTTTATTGTTAGGGATTTTTGTATGTTTGTTCATTTTCCTAGCTTTTTTTTTTTTATCTTAAAGGTAGGTTCTATTTCCAGATTTCCAGGTTAGAAGAAGAATTATCTTATACTTCAGTTATTCTTTGCTGCTATCATCAGATCTAAATCTAGATTTTGGCAAGTTTTCATTCTTCTAAGTTGACATGATGGCCTGGAGGCTGGGAGCTTTGAAAGCCACCTCCTGATTCAATCTCTCCTCAGGAACTGTTAATGATATGCAGGGCTTGGACTACTGTGAGCTGCCTTGGTCTATGGTTCAGGGACTCACCTTAGGTGTCAGCAGTGACTTTAGGCCTCACTCTGGGCTGACACAGACCAGGCATACCACTGATTGCCTTGTGTTGATGCTTGGGGCCTCACTGCAGGTTTGGGCATGGGGTCCATGCTTTACTCTTGGCTGGAACTAGAAAAGCACAATGGAGACTGCCTTTTGTTAGTTCTTGGAGTCCCTTAGTATAGGCTTGCACTAGGGCTTAGAACTTCAATGGTTAGGTGTGGAGTGCTCTGCTGTTGGATTAGGCAGGGTCTTGGGGTCTCAAAGTTGACATGAACCCCCTTTCAGGACCTGAAGGTGAGGTGAGGGGAGTCGATATTGGCATGCACTAGTACTCCTTCATGCAACCTTACTCTGGGTGCTGGGTGGCTTTGCTGTGTGTTGTGCTCCCCTCACCTCATTGAATCAGACCCTCTTTGTCTACCTTCCAAGTTGTTTTCTGTATCTTATTTTAGTTCCGTTGCTCCAGTATTAGTTTCAAAGTATTATTTTAAAGTTAGTTTGAGAGATTCCTCAGATAGGGTCAAGCTTTCTATGCCTCTACTCTGCTATTTTGACCATGCCCATGTCTTGCTATGGAAATTTTACATTATGTTTAGAATTTAGTATGTTCATGAGTCTTTGAAGACTATTCAAATGACTCATCATCCTTTCTATTATTCTTGCAGTGTGCACTGGACTTATTAACTCCTGCCTGGCCAACTGTAATGGCTTCTAATTAGTGCTCTTCCTTGCACCAATCCCCTAAATATATTTGTCTTCCATTTGAAATTTTTCTTCAGATGCTGCTCTGATTATACTTCTCCCTCGTTTAAATGCTTTCATTGCATCTTATCTGCTTACTGTGGGAAAATTAAGAAGACCAATAAACTTAGGGTCAGAATTTGAATCACAGTTCTGTTATTAGCTGTGTCAACTTGGGGAAGTCACTTAGCTTCCTGTACACTTATTTTTCTCATCAGAAAATAGTTGGTAAATTTTAAAATGCTGTATAAATGGTTAGAAACTCTAAACATTGACATTCAAGACTCACCATAATGTCTTACATGGCTTAAACTTATCCTTCCAGACTCATTTCAGCCCACTCCATCCCCCTCATTCACTTTATGCTCTAGACAAACTCAATTACTCATCATCCTTTCTTATACACATCCCATGCCATTAAAAATAATACTCATCTCTTTCTATTCAAATCTTAGCCATCCTTCAAGATTTAAATGACTAGTCAGATAACTCTGGTAAAGAGATTTATGTCCTCAGATCCTCAATTTTCTTACTTACAAAAGGACAGGATTAAATCAGACTTTCTAAGATTCTTTCCAGTACCAAGATTCTATTTTTGGGAAACACTAAAGTCTCCCTTGATCCCCAAAGACACTGCCTGCTCTGTAAGTCAGAAAAGAGTTTTTCAACCTGTGGATGCATTTATAAAAGCTCTTTCTTTGATCTACTTCAACAAACATTTGCTAAGTGGATACTATGTACAAGGTACTACAGATAAAAAGACAAAAGAAAACTATTCTCGACCTTAAAGAGCTTCAATTTTGTTTACTTCTCCAACTCTATCACAGTGCGTTAAGTGCTGGAGTTGGACTTAGGAAGAACTGGTTTCAAATCCTGCCTCAAATACTTACTATATGACCCTTGGAAAATCATTTAACCCTTCTAAGTCACCTCATCTGTAAAATGAGGATAATTAGTACTTTTCAGGATTTTTTAAAAATAAAATGAGAAAATAATCAAATCTGGCAATGTGCTAAGATTTTTATACAGTGGTATCATCTCATTTGATAATGAGATAGATGCTCTCATTATCCACATTTTGCAATTGAGTGTACTGAGGCAGACAAAGGTTTAGTGATTTGTCCAGGGTTACATGTGGAGCTGGATTTGAATTCAGATCATCCTAACCCTACATACCTCTTAATATCTCTGTGAAACTTATTCTGTTTCTACAATCTGTCCTTTAAGCTCTTGTTTAAAGGGCAGAATATGTCATATTTATTCATGCAATAGTATTATTGTGTATTATGTGATGAGTAGAACACTAAGAAAAATAAGAAAAATTTAATCTTTGCATCTCCCTAACTTTTCCTTAAAGTTCTGCCCTCTCCCACCCACTAGAAAGCACAACCTCTAAATCAGATGACTAACTTGGTGCTCTATTTCCTTCTTTATTTTCTCCTATCAGACTTGTTCTCCGAAAACCTTATTTGATGTTTATAGCTGATGTTTCTATTGCTTTCTGGTTTACAAAGCACTTATATGCATAATCCCATTTGGTATTCATAATGATTCTACAAGTTTTGTATCATTATCCCCATTTCTGCAGATGAGTGGGTGGGTTGTCTGTGGTTCTTTGTACTACAGGGTGTC
>NW_025346627.1:0-2045 GCF_016433145.1 Gracilinanus agilis | reverse complement strand
AAGGAAGGAAGGAAGGAAGGGATGATTTGTTAAGCACTTGCTCTTTGCCAGATGCTGTGCTACTTGACAACTGAGGAAACTGAAGCAAATAGTGATTAAGTGACTTTACTATGGTTACCAAGTTACTAAGGATCTAAGGCTAGATTTAAGTTCAAGTCTTCCCAATTCCAGATCCAGGCCTATCCATTGTGCCCCTATGCTGTTCTCAGAGTATCTTGATAAAATTGATGTTGATTGAGACACTGAGTTTTAGAATGCCATCAACAATGAGAACTACTGGCTGCCAAGCAGTTCGCTTCCTGACCATCTCTAGATCAGGCCACCTGTTCACTCGCCTCCACATCCATTCAGAACTTAAATGCCTACTCTTATGACCCTGAGCTTGATTGATGAGCATTTATTTTTACCTTTCCTGCCTCAGGCTTCTCACATTACTTTCTAGCTATCTTCATGCCCCAGAGCAGTTTCCATGTCTCTACTTCCATTCCAGCTCCTAGAACAATAATCACATCAACACCACCATTCTCTATAAGGACATGTCAAACAATCACCCTAGTGCTCCAGTCACCATTCTCTCTGATTTCCCTCTTCACAACGTTCCTGTCTGGCTACTGCTCCCCTCTATTATTATCTTCCCTTATTAGGATATAAGTGCTTTAATGGCAGGAGCTATTTTACTTGCTTATATTTGTATCCCCTGCACCTAGCATATAATAAGCACTTAAATGTTTTGATCATCCATTCATTAACATTGATATGAGAAGTACCTCTATGGGAAGAAATAATACCAAAAGAAACAAGTTTCCTGGACACTGCAGTCTATTGTTGTATCTATTCATTCTCCTCCCCTAACCATTCTTTCAGGCCGCTGAATAAAGAGTTCAAGAGGCACCTGAGAAAATTGGTCAATATAACCTCAGTCATTGAGAAAGCCAGTATTCTTATATTGGAAGAAAGAGATGACTTCAAACAAAGGCTAACCTGTTAACTTGCTGTCCAATTGGTATATCCCTAAAAAGAATTTGAGGAAAACCCAGAAGACAGACCAGTGAATGAGAAATTTAGAGAATGATTCCATTTGCTGTGGTGGGCAGTGAATACAATTACCAAGTAAATGGGAAAATGATCTTGGGAAGAGGACTAAATGGGACACCAACGAGGACGAAAATACTAGACAATATCAGTTTGCTTATCTGTGGGATCTTCTCATCAAACAAAACACACAGGAGTCATTTGAAAAGGATATAGTAAGTACCAAGTATGTGCTGAGCATTGTAGTAGGTTCTGGAATAAAAAGCCAGAAATGAAATAGCCTCTGCCCTCAAGGAGTCTACTGGCAGAGACAACATGTATTCATGTAAATTAAATATAAGGCAGTTTGCGGGGAGAGGCACTAGCACATAAGAACATCAAAAAACACCTCACTGGGGACAACCAGGTGGCTCAGTGAATTGTGAAGTAGGACTAGAAATAGGAGATCCTGGGTTCAAATTTGGCCTCAGATACTTTCTAGCTGTATAACCTTGGACAAGTCACTTAACTGCCATTGTATAACCTTTACTACTCTTCTGCCTTAGAATCAAAACTCAGTATTGACTCTAGGATGGAAGGAAAGGGTTTTTAATTTTTAATTTTTTTTTAAACCCTTGTACTTCGGTGTATTGGCTCATAGGTGGAAGATTGGTAAGGGTAGGCAATGGGGGTCAAGTGACTTGCCCAGGGTCACACAGCTGGGAAGTGTCTGAGGCCGGATTTGAACCTAGGACCTCCTGTCTCTAGGCCTGACTCTCACTCCACTGAGCTACCCAGCTGCCCAGGAAAGGGTTTTTTAAAAAGCCTCATGTGGTAGGTGGCCCCTCAGCTGAACTTTGAAGGAAATGAGAGACATACAGAACAATAAGGTAAGATATCACCAGCAGCATTCACTTTGAAGCTTATTTATTAAATCATCTGAAAGAGGAAAGCAAATGCACTTTTCCAAAGTGTATTAGAAGAGGGAATTCACCATGAGGAAATGAGTGGCATCAGAGAAGGCATCATTTTGC
>NW_025346626.1:0-11494 GCF_016433145.1 Gracilinanus agilis | reverse complement strand
AGGCTCTGGCCCCTAACAATTCCCCCTTTCTTTTATTTTAAAATGATTGGCCTATGGCCCTTAATCTTTCCAAGTCGGTTGAAGTTCCTCGTATCCCCTCGTATCCCCTGGTCAGGATAGCAAGCAGCGACGGCCCCTGTCTTAGGCTACACAGGGGGAGTTACTCGGCCATCGAGGGTTGAGGCCCTGTGCTATTCCCGTCATTGGGTAACCGCCCTGCTGGAAAATTGTAGGCCAGTTTGGCCTGACTCAACGTCTGTTAATTCGATACGATGATATTGGACCATAGGGGATTTCATGAGGGTTGAATCAATATTTGCCTTAATAAATCTTACCAGACGTTGGAAGGCCCAAGGGCCAAAGGTTAAGATCAATAAAAATATAAAGAGAGGTGTAATAATAATGGGGATTAGAGTAGAGAGCCAAGGAGAACCTCTGAGAAGGGTATTAAACCATCCTTCCTGTGCCTCAGCTTCCCTTTTTCTTTGTGCTAGTCGTTCTTGTAACTTTGCCATAGATTCCCTTACTACGCCAGTATGATCAGCATAAAAACAACATTCCTCTTTGAGGGCTGCGCATAATCCCCCTTCTTTTAAAAAGAGAAGGTCCAGTCCTCCTCTATTCTGTAAGACTACCTCTGATAAGGATGTAAGGGATTGTTCCAGTGCTGTAACCAACTTTTCAAGAGCTTCTAAGTCGGTTATCATAGCTGTCTGGAGGGCGTCAAGATGTTGGGTCTGGAGGAGGGTGGTGGTGCCAGTGCCAATGCCTGCAGCGAGTCCTCCGAGCCCTATCTGAATAGCTAAAGTAGTAAAGGGTTCCCTACGTGTTCTGGGGGAGGGGGAGAGGAGGGAAGCCACACTATCATCTGAGTGAAAGGAAATACGCGGCCATAGTTGAATGAGCACACAGAATTCAGAAGAGGTATTAAAAATCAAAAGGAATAAACATGGTGTCAGGCCAGTATTACAGGCCTAGAATCCATTGTTCGGGGCCTCCAAGATGCTAGGAGAAGGGGAAAAGGAAAAGGTGGAATTGCACAGATGGGCATGAGAAGGGGGGATGGCACCTATACAAAGGCCTTGACCAGAGACTTCAACTAGAGTTAAATGGTGACAAAAGGCGGCGCAGCGCGGGGAAGCTAGGGCTGTTTCATTGGGTTCTGCCATATAGGCAATGCCTTCATAGTAAGGGGGTTGTGGACTCAGACAGAGCCAACACTTAGTCTTCAAATCTGGTCTGGAAGCGTTCAGGGCAGCATAAGCACCTGATACTAGAGATAAAAATCTGTCTGCTGTACCGGGAATATTTAAGGACCCTTGTTGTGACTGGGACTGTGACTGGAAAGGGGTAGTCGGGAATGAAGGGGAAGGAGGGGGAACCGATAGGGTGGGGAGAGACATGGCAGTCGGTAGCAACTGGGGGTTAGGGGAAGAAGGGCGTCGTTGATCTGAGAGGATGATATTAGGACCAGAAGATGAGGACTGGAAGTGGTGACCGGAGGGAAGGTGGAGTAGAGGATGTAAACTGCCAAAGAAAGCGAGTTCAGGATCTGAGGTCCCATCTGTGGTGTTAGGGTTGTGGTTCTGAAAAGGAAGAAGAAAAAGACTTCTCAGGGACAAGACCCTGGCTTTGGAGGGTTAGTATCAGGGGCAAAAGGTTTAATCAATCTAGATGGAATCCAACGGGCATTAGCCGCTTTGTCAAAAATACAGGCGGAGCCCTTTCCCCAAGTAAGGACAGGGTCAGGGCCACACCAGAGGCCCGTGATGGGGTCACGCCAAAGGACTGTGGCCAAATTTGATGAAGTATGCGGATGCCAGTGGCGATCAGCAACGGAACGCCCTTCGGCATCCAGAGTGAGGAAATTAAGAGCAAAGAGGGCGTGAGCAAGAAGCAAAGTCTGATTGCCACTTAACGGATAAAGAGTTTCTTGAGCCTTGAGTTTAAAAAGAGTATTTTTAAGAGTTTGGTTTGCTCGTTCGACAATACCTTGCCCTTGTGGGTTGTAAGGTATGCCTGTAACATGTTTTATACCTAGCTAAGAACAAAATTGTTTAAAGGCTTGGCTGGTATAGCCAGGGCCATTGTCTGTTTTAATGGAGAGAGGTTTCCCCATCATAGACATGGCTAAAAACATATGCTTGATGACGTGTTTAGTGGCTTCCCCAGATTGTGCAGAGGCAAAAAGAAAGCCGCTAAACGTATCAATGGAAACATGGACATCCTTGAGTTTAGCAAAAGAGGGGATGTGGGTGACCTCCATTTGCCATAGATGGCCGGGAAGAAGGCCACAGGGGTTAATCCCCAAATGGGGTTCAGGCAAGAGAGTAACACAATTCTTACATATTTTGATAATAATTAACATCTCACACTTTAGTCACAAAACCTGAATTAAGGAACAGGAGTGCTGGATTGAGCAGCTCCATAGTAGATATAAAACAGGGCTGTATTATCTCCTGAAACAGATTTTACTTGGAACTCCATAACTTACAAATCACTTTAAGTCCTTTAGCAATCTTTCAGTATGTAAACAAAATGAATTTCAAAGCATTTACTCTTATTCCTTTCAAACCTCTCTTTAAAACAGAATATAATAAAATCTCCAGTTTAGTTTCCTTTTACTTCAAAACATTGCTACATAGCTGATCAAATACCATCAAGATTATTCTGATTCATCATTTTTTGTGTCTATTTTGCACTAGAATTCACACCTAGTATTTATTTATCCATTAGAAACTCCATCTTTTGAAAATTACCAAATTCTTAGAACCTCTATTATTAAAACCCATGCATAGATTAACCACTTTAAAAACTTCTTGTGTATCATGATTACTTGTTGCTGGTTCTGACAGCACATACATTAAAAGAACATCTCATTTAAAATATCCCAAGTTAAATTCTGGAATAAGTTCTCTAACATTACAACTTTTTTTTTTCTGTTACCACAATAAATAAATTATATTGTACCATATCAAAAATCATTAGCAATCCTCAACCCTTAAAATCAATTCTTACATGAAAAATACTTCAAATTGAGGAGTAAAATCTCCCTTTTGTCTTAAGGCTTAATTTTAAGTTGTCACAATATATGTTATTTGCTTCTTATAAATTTCCAAACCATATTTCCTTTGTATTAACTGTCTTTTATTCTCTATAATATCTGCAGTTTCCCTTTTTATTTTAAATTTATGCTCCAATTGTGGTGAATTAGGGAAACCTGAATTTTTGCACAATCATTATTGATGTTATAAAGTTGCTATTAACTTCTTGTTCATTTTTTCACTTTACAGAGCTAAGCTGGCAAGTCACACTTGATTGGTCACTGTACCTCTCTGAGTCTGTTCACATGAAGCTATTCTGCATGTTTGTTCTTACCCATAATAATATTTTTTAAACAAATTGCATGTTATTCCTTAGATCATGAATTTCTTCTCATACATTGCACATGCTTTTAAAATAATTTTATATCCTAATAAATTACAATGCTGTCCAAATTTTTATATTCATAATATACTAGATTCCTAATGCAAAAATATTATTTTTGAATTACCAAATTTTGAAACCCTAATGTTAATTATATTTTTACCTATTACTTAATGTGATGGTACAGATCTTAGAGTAACAATTTTACATGTTCATATGTTTTCCCTAAATTCAGTTCAATAAGCATTTTTGGTAAGTCTGATCATTCCTACACTGCAAATCCTAATAGATAGCTTTTCAATATAAGTTTTGTGCATTCTTAAATTTAACAGAAATTCCATTTTTAACTAGTAGTCAATGAATTTACACAATACTATCAGTACCTATTCAGTTCCTTAGCAAATATATACTCTAATGGGTAGAGAAAGGTCCATGAGTTTGGGGGAGAATGGGCGACGATTTTTAGCTTCTCATAGCTACTTCCTGCTGAACTGGTGAGGTGTGGATGATTCGCTCTAAACAAATAATTTTCTCATGGACCAGTCTCTGTCTAAAGGGATCTAATTTTGAAATGTAAGCCAATTGCATTGTTCTAATAATCTTTAAGTTAAATTTTTCACTAACATCAGTTTAATTAATGTTAGGTTGAATTCATGGTTGTTTAGAGAAGCTTTTTCACTCTTGGTTAAGCACTGAGCAAGACTGATGGTTTTTATTTATTTTTTTGCTAGCTAAGAAAGTTAGGCTGCACTTCTGTACTTCTGTACACAACTAAGAATCATTGCTTTCTCTCTGGATAAGTTTTTCTTAGATTGCATTTTTAGAATCTTTTGTAATTTTCATTAGATATATGTCTTAGTACTTAACCTGTTGATAAAATTTGGTGATGGGATCAAATTTGTCCCTTTTCTGTCTTGATTTCTATGTTCCCTTTCTCATGGCCAGTGAGAAATGGAAGGAGAAATGCTTGACAGATTAGTTTATTTAACTCTTGCCTTAATAAGAGCAGAGAATAAGATTTCTTTTAACCGATTAAATTACCTTAGAGTTTAAGACATTCAGAAATTACAATGTTATTTTCTGAATTTCTCTAACGCTTCTGTCTGTCTTCTCCATTCCTCCGGAATGAATGAAGAAGAGAGAGAGATTTATTTTTTCCAACCTGTAACCCTCCCATTGTGATCACGGACAAACAACATATAACACACAGACTAATCAAGAACACATTTCCCGGGCATATCACACACACTCTGACAAATATAAAATATAAATTATATAAGCTAGATTTTTCTTTTCATCCTGGCAAAAGATCAATTGTTACAATTCATATCTCCATGACTAAAAAATTCTGTGAAAAAGAATGAGTCAGAAAAGGGTTAATTCTTAACAAGGAGCTGGCTGAGATATAATGAATTTTGTTTCTTAATTACCTTTCTTCATGCTTCAATAAGTATCCTAAAATAAATACACTTTTGCTTTTTCATTTTTCTATGAAATGGGATTCTGATACCTGCCTGAATAATTCCAGGTATGCCACATTACTGGAAAGACTGGTTTAGCTAAGTGAAAATTGTTAAAACTTTTTACATTGTCTGTGGCCATTACCAATTGGACTCCTTCCAAGGGAGAAAGAAAAAAAAAATTATGACAAAACTGGTTTTTCTAGCTGAAGCAAAGTAGCCAGCCGCTTCTAAAAAGGGGGGCAGAGAGGAAAATTTCTGGTCACTTTTAAATTTGCTGTTTAGTCCTAGAGAAAAAATACGCTTTTCCTGGTGTCCTTCTAAGAAGGGCCCAGTGCCCTAATGCTTAATTTTGCCCGAGGGGGCCATTGTTATGGTAACGGGCTGCCTCCTCCTCCAATTCTTTTTGGTAGGCAGGATTAAGTGTGCTTTCTTGAGGAGGGTCTGTATATAGAACTGGATAAAGGTGTGGCTTTGTTTTTGTGGGGACTAGGGGTTCCTCAAGAGAGGGATTTTTGATAGGTTTGTCTAAAAGAGATGAGGGGCGCTCATTCTTTTTAAAGGGCGAACTCTGTTCCTCAATTAAGCTCATTTCTTCAGTTTTAATTTTAGATTCCAAGATAGTGTCCTCAGCCCAGCTGAGGAGGTGCGAGACTTGTTTACTAGTGTCGGCTTCTTTAAGAATGTCACGGATCAAGCCATAGAAAGAAAAGTAATCATCTGGAATTTCCTGGCCAGATCTTAAAAGGCCGTTTAATTCTTTACCCACTTTGTTCCAAGTGAGTGGGTGAATACCTGGGCCATGTAGTATGAGCCAAGGGCACTGTTTTTCTATAAAGCAAAAGAACCGGAATAGATTTTTTTCTTAACTCTAATACCTCTCTCCCTGAGAATACAAATAATGCTTCCTTTGAGAGTGTCTTTCCCATCATTCACACACTTGCACTTCCCCACGTTCTCGCCGTCGCTTGTGCTTAGGTGGATGGTATAATCCCCCGTCAGGATCCTGCCTTCAGGCAGGCACCCTACTACACAGTATGCGAATCGCAGACTATCTCCACACAGAATCTCTTTCCACACACACACACACACACACACACACACACACACACACACACACACACATTACCCAGATCCGACACCTCTCAGTTTAATGCCTATGGTGATGGGACAACTTACCCTGCCTCAAGGTTGTCCGGTCAACCTCTACCCGTTACTTTAGTTCGCGGCTGCGAAGTGTGTTCCTCAGTTGTCCGTTAAGCTGTTTTCTCCATGCCCCACACGTTGGGCGCTACTTGTCTGGAACCAGCCGGTTACAACAGTGGGGTCCGTGAAACAGCCACCTGAAAGACCATAGGGAGAAAGAGGAGAGACCAAGCACTCAAGAAGAAAAGGGAGTCTAATGGACCAAGGCTCGTTTATTGCAGGCCTATGACAAGAATATATAGGTTGAGGGCAGAAGGAGGTCCGCAATTACTAAAGGGAAAGGAATGCGGAAAGAAAGTCCTTGAGGTGTTTTTTTAATTATGGCTACCTATGCATGATCGGGTCCATGATCAATATCGCCTCTCAGGAGGGTACCTAATTTTATCTTGATGTTCTGGCTCCTAACAGTCTGTCTCCCAAGAGAATAGCTGATTTTATCTTGAGGCTCTGGCCCCTAACAAGACCCTGGGTTAGAAGGGTTAGTATCTGGGGCGAAAGGTTTAATCAGTCTAGATGGAATCCAAAGGGCATTATTAGCCGCTTTATCAAAAATACAGGCGGAGCCCTTTCCCCAGATAATGACAGGGTCGGGGCCACACCAGAGGCCCGTGAGGGGGTCACGCCAAAGGACTGTGGCCAGATTAGAGGAAGTATGGGGATTCCAGTGGCGATCAGCAGCGGAACGCCCTTCGGCATCCAGCGTGAGGAAATTAAGAACAAAGAGGGCGTGAGCCAGAAGCAAAGTCTGATTGCCACTTAAGGGATAAAGAGTTTCTTGGGCTTTGAGTTTAAAAAGAGTATTTTTTAAGAGTTTGGTTTGCTCGTTCAACAATGCCTTGCCCTTGTGGGTTGTAAGGTATGCCTGTAACATGTTTTATGCCTAGCTGGGAACAAAATTGTTTAAAGGCTTGGCTGGTATAGCCAGGGCCATTGTCTGTTTTAATGGAGAGAGGTTTCCCCATCATAGACATGGCAAAAAACATATGCTTAATGACGTGTTTAGTGGCTTCCCCTGATTGTGCAGAGGCAAAAAGAAAGCCACTAAATGTATCAATGGAAACATGAACATACTTAAGTTTAGCAAAAGAAGGGACGTGGGTGACGTCCATCTGCAATAAGTGGCCGGGGAGAAGACCACGGGGGTTAATTCCCAAATGGGGTTCAGGCAAGAGAGTAACACAATTCTTACAATTTTTCACAATTGACCTGGCCTGTTCTCTGGGAATTTTGTAGGCCAGGCGGAGTGATTGAGAGTTAAGGTGGTGAAGCCTATGTGCCTCTGTAGCGAGGGAGACAGGATCCGACGAGAGGGCGGTAGAGGGGGTGGGTGTGGTTGCTAAGGCAGTTAAGCGAGTGTGCTGGTCTGAAAGGTCGTTCCCGAAGGATAAGGGGCCCGGGAGGCCGGAGTGGGCACGTATGTGGCCCACGAAAAAGGGGCAGGACCATGATCGAATGGCTTGCTGGAGTTGGGAAAAAAGAAGAAAAGTAGCAGTTGTTGGTTGGATTGCAGGAACGATTTCTAGTCGGAGCAGGGATTGGACAACATACCTGCTATCCGAATAGAGATTAAATGGAGTATCGGGCAGGGAGTGAAAAACTGTTAAGGCAGCATAAAGTTCCACCAGCTGCGCGGACTCATAAGGAGTTTGGATGGAGCAAGGGTGATTGTTCATGACTATGGCAGCAAGGCCAGTTTTGGAACCGTCCACAAAAATTGTGGGTGCTCCTGAGATGGGGGAGGATCGGGTTTGACGTGTGAGTATGAAGGGGGTAAGATTAAGAAACTGTAACAATTTATTACTGGGCATGTGATTATCTAAGGTGCCCTGAAACGTGGACATGAGTACAGCCCAATTATCATTCTGAGATTTGAGGCAGTCGAGCTGTTCTCTGCTATAAGGGGATACCACGTGGTCAGGGGGACGGCCAAAATGGCGTGTAGAAAGGTGAATGCCTATCATAGCTATATGGGCAACCAAATCGGGGTACGGGGTAAGAATCTTTCGATTGTACATGGGGAGATGTATCCAAATGAGGGGAGAAGGATCTTGCCATAGGAGTCCAGTGGGAGAGAATTCAGTAGGGAAGATGAGGAGGTACAGGGATAATTTTGGGGAGAAGTATCCAATATTCTGTGTAGCTATAGCCTGTTCTACCTTTTTGAGGGAAGCTTCACCTGCCGGGGTCAAAGAACGAGGGGAGGAAGGGTCAGCATCCCCTCTAAGAATGTCCTCCAGCGGACGGAGGTCTGCTTTGGAAAGTTGCAGATAGGGGCGTAGCCAATTAATGTCCCCTAAAAGCTTCTGGAAATCATTAAGAGTCTTGAGGGAAGAGCGTTTAAGCTCAACCTTATTGGAGAAGAGCCAGTTGGGTTCAAGCCGAAATCCTAGGAAGGTGAAGGGGTATTGAGTTTGAATTTTATCTGGGGCAATGCTAAAGCCACGAGCTTGGAGCGCTCTGACAATAGCCTGGGCTATAGTCTGTGTCAATGAGGGGGAAGGGGCAGCAATGAGGAGATCATCCATGTAATGGATGATATAGGCCGAAGGATACTGAGTCCTGACAGGGTCAATAGATTGAGCAACGAATTTCTGACATAGTGCAGGGGAATTAGCCATACCTTGGGGCAACACGGACCACTGAAATCGGGGGTTAGGCCCTATATGATTGATTATGGGAATGGAAAATGCAAAGCGAGGGCTATCAGAGGGATCAAGAGGGATTGAGAAAAAGCAATCTTTAATATCAATGACAATTTTGCTGAACCCTTTTGGGATAGCAGTCGGGGATGGAAGGCCTGACTGTAAAGCCCCCATGGGTAGCATGGTCTTATTGACCTCACGTAGGTCCTGTAGAAGTCTCCATTTCCCCGATTTCTTTTTAATAACAAAAATAGGTGTATTCCATGGGGAAGTGGAAGGTTCAAGGTGTCCAAGAGAGAGTTGCTCCTGCACTAGCATTAGGGCAGCTTGAACCTTCTCAGATGTTAGAGGCCACTGGTCAATCCAGACAGGAGAATCGGACTTCCAGGTGATCTTATCAGCCTGGATTGCAGGGGGATCAGTGACCTTTATAAAAAATTTTTTGACCCAAGTCCTCCTTTATTGTTTTGTCCTGGGGGGGATATTGGGTGTAAGATGCCTTGTTCATTCTTGCCAAGGCCTTTGCCTGGGAGGTACCCAGATTTCAGCATCATGGTGGTGACAGCATCACTGGGGCTAACCATAAGGAGCCGCATCTGGGCCAGAATATCCCTGCCCCAGAGATTAACGGGGAGTCCCGCGACTACATAGGGATGGGTAGTGCCACTATTGCCCTCAGTATCTTGCCAATGGAGGAGCTTAGTACTTTGGAGGGTATCTTGGATCTGACCTATTCCTGACAGGTGGGTGGCTGAGGGTTGAAGGGGCCAGGCTTGGGGCCAATGAGCCTGGGAGATGACAGTAGAGTCTGCCCCTGTGTCCAGCAGCCCTGTGAAGGTTTTTCCTTCGATCTTTAATTGCAGAGTGGGTCGGGACTCAGTAAGTTGTTGTACCCAATAAATGTTGGAAGAGCCGGGTGAGGAAGGACCTCGTTTTTGGGCTGCGGCAGGAAAACAGAGCCAGTGGCAGGAACTGCCCGCCATGCGGCCATAGCGGCGTGCGCCGTTTGCATGAGTAAGCCGGGAGGCAGCCTCATCTGTTGGTTTTCTAATGCAAAGTGGTCACGGCTGACAATCTTGTCGTTCGTACAATTAGCTGTCTGGGCATTTTTTAAGTTAAGCCTAGCTTGATGTTCTGCCCTTTCTAAGAACTCTGCCTTCCAGATTAGAAATTGCCCTCGGGATAGGACAGATTGCACAACTTTGGTCCATTCTGAGGGGAGCATGTGTCCCTCTCCTCCAAGCCCTTCTAGGATGGAGAGTGTAAAAGGGGCATTCAGGCCATAATTTTTAACTGCCGAATGCAGGTCTTTAATGTGCTTAATTTTTAATTTTTTATAAATTGGCCAATGATGGTGAGGGAGGCCTGAAGTATCTGCGGCCCTGGAATTTCCACGGGATCCGCTTTCCTCCTCCCCCTCTTCCTCCTGCTCGGAGTCAGAGGAATCATGTGGGAGGGGGGTTTCTAAAGGAAGGTTTTCGGGGGCAATCTCTGTGGCCTGTTGTCTAGTAATGACAGGGAAAACAAGGGCAGGGTTCTTAGACTTTGTCATAGTTTTTGGCTGCACGGGCTTGATATTACAGTTCAGTGGCCTGAGAATATTTGACTGCAAGTCCTGCAACTGATTGGTTAATTTATAAATCTCCCTCTGCAAGTCTAAGAACTGCCTAAGATCGGTGACTTGCTTTCTAAGCTGGCTTGTGGCTTCTCTAAGGTCAGCCAAACCTGGGAGAGCTGGAGAGGCAAGCTGAGGGATGGGGGATGGGAGGTTGTAGGGAGGAGGTCTATTCCCCAGAGGGCCATTGTTATGGTAGCTGGCTGTCTCCTCCTCTAGCTCTGCTTGATAAGCTGGATTAAGAGTGCTATCTTGAGGAGGGTCTGTGTATAGGACTGGATAAAGGCGTGGTCTGGGCTTAGAGGGAACAAGGGGCTCCTCAAGGGAGGGATTTTTGATAGGTTCGTCTGAAAGAGACGAGGGACGCTCATTCCCCTGGAGGGGCGAGCTCTGTTCTTTAGTCGAGTTTGGTTCTTCATTTTTTATCTTAGATTCTAAGGTAGCGTCCTCAGCCAAGCCGAGGAGGTGCGAGACTTGTTGACTCGTGTCGGCTTCTTTAAGGATGTCACGAATCAAGCCATAGAAAGAAAAGTAATCATCTGGAATTTCCTTGCCGGCTCTTAAAAGGCCATTAAGTTCCTTACCTACTTTGTCCCAAGTGAGCAGATGAATGCCCGTGCTATGCAAAATGAGCCAAGGGCAGTGCTGCTCTATAAAGCAGAAAAACCTGAACAGGTCCTTCTTTTTTACTCTAATGCCTCTCTCCCTTAGACTATGTTTTAGTTCAGTCACGAACACTGTTTCCTTCGAGAGTGTTTTTCCCATCATGCACACGTATTCCTTCCACTTTCCTTGCACACACACACACACACACACACACACACACACACACACACACACACACACCTTTTTTAGAAACACTCTTGATTTTTAAATGCCTATGGGGGATGGGACAACTTACCCTACCTCGAGGCGTCTTGCTCAGCCTCTACCCAGTACGTATCTTCGCAGCCTCGACAGCTGCTCCTCAGTTGTCCAGTAAGCTGTTTTCTCCGTGCCTCGCGTTGGGCGCCACTGTCCGGGTCCAGCCGGACACAACCGAGGGGTCCGGGGAAACAGCAACCTAAGAACCCATAGGGGAAGAAGAGGGGAGACCTTGCGTGCAAGACACAGAGTCGTTTGGATGGAAGCAAGGCTCGTTTATT
>NW_025346625.1:0-1174 GCF_016433145.1 Gracilinanus agilis | reverse complement strand
ATGCTTGTTGATGGTTTTAGGTATATACTGTTTATTATTTTTAGGAAGGGTCCTCTATTCCTATACTTTTCAGTGTTTTCAATAGGAATGGATGCTGTATTTCGTCAAAGGCTTTTTTCAGCATCTATTGAGATAATCATGTGATTTTTGTTTGTTAGATTGTTGATATGGTCAATTAGGTGGATGGTTTTCCTAATGTTGAACCATCCTTCCATTCCTGGTATAAATCCCACCTGATCATGGTGGATGATCTTCTTAATTACAATTTGCTAGTATTCTATTTAAGATTTTTGCATCTATGTTCATTAGGGAGATTGGTCTATAGTTTTCTTTCTCTGTTTTTGATCTCCCTGGCTTTGGAATCAGTACCATATTTGTGTCATAAAAGGAATTTGGTAGGACTCCTTCTTTGCTTATCATATCAAATAATTTGTATTGTATTGGGTTTAGTTGCTCTTTGAATGTGATAGAATTCACTTGTGAATTCATCAGGCCCTGGCAATTTTTTCTTAGGGATTTCTTGGATGGCTTGTTCAATTTTTTTTTCTGATATAGGATTATTTAGGTATTCTATTTCTTCTGCTGTTAATCTAGGCAGTTTATATTTTTGTAAATATTCATCCATATCTCCTAATTTGTTATATTTATTGCCATATAATTAGGCAAAATAGTTTTTAATCATTGCCTTAATTTCCCCTTCATTAGAGGTGAGGTCTCCCTTTTCATCTTTGATACTGTCAATTTGGTTTTCTTCTTTCTTTTTTTTATTAGATTGACCAGTAACTTGTCTATTTTATCTGTTTTTTTCAAAGTACCAGCTTCTAGTCTTATTTATCAATTCAATAGTTCTTTTACTTTCGATTTTATTAATTTCTCCCTTGATTTTTAGTATTTCTAATTTAGTTTTCATCTGGGGATTTTTAATTTGCTTGCTTTCTAATTTTTTGAGTTGCATGCCCAATTCATTAATCTCTCCCCTCCTTAATTTGTTAATATACGCACTCAAGGATATAAATTTCCCCCTGAGTACTGCCTTGGCTACATACCACAGAGTTTGGCAGGATGTCTCATCATTGTTATTCTCTTCAATGAAATTGTTGATTGTTTCTATGATTTCTTCTTTGACAAATTGGTTTTGGAGAATCATATTATTTAATTTCCAACTAGTTTTTGA
>NW_025346624.1:0-4063 GCF_016433145.1 Gracilinanus agilis | reverse complement strand
TGATTACACTGAGAGTAAGGTTTGATTATTACCTCTTTATGCTCTCTTCCTCTCCTTCTTATAATAGTATTTGTCCCCTCTCCCTCCCATGCCCTCTTTATGTGTAATAGAATATTCTATTTTCTTATTCACTCAAGTTTCCCTTGATGTCCCCTGCTATTTACCCCATCCTTCCCCTCCCCCACGCCATCTTAGATTATTTAGTGTTCCATCCTCACCCTGTGAATTATTCTTCTGATTACTATAATAGTGAATATTATAATAGTGAATAGAGTTCACTACAGGGAATTATACATAACATTTCTCTACATAGGAATACATATAATTAGATCTCACTGAGGCCCTTAAAAAGGCAAATTTAAAAATTATAAGTTTTCTTTCTTTCCCCTCTGTATCTTATTTACCTTTTCAGGTTTCTCTTGGTTTTTGTGGCTCGATATCAAACTTTCCATTTAGCCCTGGTCTTTTCTGTGCAAATACCTGGAATTCTTCAATTTTGTTGAATGCCCATACTTTCCCCTGGACATATATAGTCAATTTTGATGGGTAGTTGATCCGTGGTTGCAGGCCCAGCTCTCTTGCCTTTCTGAATATTGTATTCCAAGCCTTACGGTCTTTTAGCGTGGAGGCTGCCAGATTCTGTGTGATCCTTATTGGAGCTCCTTGATATTTGAATTGTCTCTTTCTGGCTTCTTGTAAGATTTTTTCTTTTGCTCGAAAGCTTTTGAATTTGGCAATAATATTTCTACCCATTTTTTTCTCTGGATCGAATGTAGTGGGTGTTCTATGAATCCTTTCTATGTCTATATTGCCCTCTTGTTGTAGGACTTCAGGGCAATTTTGCTGAATAATTTCTTTTAGTATGGAGTCCAGGTTTCTATTAATTTCTGGTTTTTCTGGAAGACCAATTATTCTCAATTTGTCTCTTCTAGACAGGTTTTCTTGGTCTGTCACTCTCTCATTGAGATATTTCATGTTTCCTTCTATTTTTTCAGTCTTTTCACTTTGTTTTATTTGTTCTTGTTGTCTTGAGAGATAATTAGCTTCTACTTGCTCAATTCTAGCCTTTAGGGATTGATTTTCGGCTACAATCTTTTGGTTTTCGGCCATAATCTTCTGATTTTCGGCCATAATCTTCTGGTTTTCGGCCATAATCTTCTGGTATTCCTTTTCAATCTGGTCATCTCTGGTGTTCAATTGCAAGATTCTACCTTTTAAACAGTTATTTTCTTGCCAGATCTCTTCCATTTTCCTCAAAATCTCAGTTTTGAACTCTTCCATAGCTTGTGAGGAGTTTTCCTTATTTGAGGAGGGTCCAGATGCTTGTTTGTTCTCCTCCTCTGTTTGCTCGGTTATCTGGATTTTCTCTGTGTAAAAGTTGTCGAGTGTTAAAGGCTTCTTTTTCTTGTTGTTTATTCTTTCTCTTCTGAGAATCCTGAGACTGGGTAGCCATCATTAGCACAGCAGCTTCTGAGGTTTATCCACGCGCTCAGTGTCTGTCCGCGGTCTATTGGCTCCTGAGGACTGAGTTCTGGTTTTTTCCAAGGTCAAGCCCCCTGGTGGACCCCCTTTCTTGCTTGATCCTCTGCAGGAGGTTCCTTTACAAGTCTCAGGGCGCTGCTTCCACAGTCATATACCCATCTGCACTGGTTCCCCACTCAGGTTTTCAGAGCTTTAGTTCCTGGTTGTGTCTGCCTCCACCCACGCCTCTGCCCCATGCCTGAGCCCTGAGCTGGCGCTCTGCGTCCAGCGCCAACTCTCTGCTCCCGTGCTCAGATTTCGCGTGCATTCTTTGGCTTATTGGTGTCCTAAATCTTGCTGCTCTCAGGGACAGGCCCCGGAGCTGCCAATGACTCGATGGGTGCCCCAAACTTGCTCTATTTCTTTTTAGCTGGCTTCAGAGCTATAGATGTTGTGTGTGGACGGGGTGGGGTTGAAGTGGTTGCTCAGCCCGCGATTTAATGAGGGCTGTTTCACCCCTTTAGAGCCTGGAAATGTCTCGATTCCACGTACCTTCCATGCTGTGCCCTGTTGTGGGGTTCCTCCGTTCGTCTGGACTTGTTTTCATGTCCCCTTGAGGAGTTCTGTGTGTTTCGGTCAGGAGAGGTTAAGAGCTGCTTCTTACTCTGCCGCCATCTTAACCCGGAACCCTTAAATTGTAATTTTATGAGAGGTCTTTTAAAAATTTACTTTAGATCCTTAGTACCCTTCTGTATAAATGATAAGGTTTTTATGTATTTATTTTAAAGAATTGTTGTCTTAAATGATAAGCTTTATATATTTTATTGTGAAGAATTGTTGTCATATATATATATACATAATATATATATATATTAGTCTATGTTTTAGCCTCTTTTATCAGAAGGGTCTAGAATTCTTGAGGATAATTTAGACCAGAAGGTTTTTTTTTTTTAATATCAGGTTTTTATATGGAAGCAATAATAGTTTGTTGAGAAACCCTTAGCCAAGGTTTAAAAGATGTAACAAGTATATGATTTTTTGAACATCATTGTTTATTGTTTTAAAACGTGTTATTAGAAATATGGCACTCTATTTGAATGTGCATTGTGAATCTGCTATTTTGTAAAACCCACTTTCTCTCACAAAATGAAAACCTCATTTTTGGATAACAAAACCCTTCTAGTTCTAAGCTATATATATATATATATATTTGATTTTTTAAATATTTTTTTAATAGAGCAATTGATTTTTCCTTTTTCTCATCTTGTATTGGAAGTACATATATAATCATTATTTATCCTTTTTTTTTTTTTGATTCTACAGCGAAATAAGCTCAATGCAAATACCCGAGCCTGAGCCTGAGACTATGGGATTGTGATTTAATGCCTCTCTGATTCCAGGAGAAGTGCCGAGCCACATGGTCAGAGACTTCACTAAAAGATATGCATGGATTGCAGAGTTGTACACCAATACTTTAGGGCTTGGAAATTGGGGTTTGAGTCCTGGAGTCCCAGTCTTTTCTAAAACTTTAGAGGACGTGGGTCCCCTCAACTTAAATTCCTAGTGAAGCACCTAAGATTGGCTATCATTTAATGGCTCATTCCCTGAGAAGGTGCAGGGAAAAATCGGATCAAAGAAAGGCATTTCCCTTATTCCTCTATATAAATAGAGAGAGTAAATGGCAATTTTTCTGTAGTCCTGGCCCTAAATGAGTTATAGCATACTGCTTAAATCGCTTTCATTGGGCCTTGAATCAAAGGCCTGTTTATTTCCCCTACCTTTTTTGCACATTTTACATTTCGTTCACAAGTTCATTTTTTCTCCTTTTTTTGAATTTTATTCTTTTTATTCTTTTTATTTTATTATTTCTTTTGCCAATTGATTTCATGCACCCCCGTGACTCGCTTAGCCATGCATCCTTGGCTGACTTTTTCAGGGCATAATGTGTTAGTTAAATATTTTCCTCAGGGGGGTGTGTGTTAAGTTTTTATAATCATAATGTCTGAACTATAATCTATATTGCAAGTCAGTTTTTACTCCTTTAGAAGTAAACTCAGGGGGGTAATGTTAATTCTCAGAAGGAAATGTATGTTTTATAATCTATAATGTAAAGTTTAAATTCTTTGAAAGTAATTTCAGGATAAGGATTTTGCCATCTCCCCAGAATCCAGACGAAGAACCTGTTTGGTGGAGGCACCAAAAGATGCCTGAAGAGCCTTCACTGGATCATGAAGATCCAATTTGAACTTTGGGGCACAGTTGATCTGAACTATGGGATTGGATGCATTTATTTTGAATGGACAGTTTATGCCAGAAAGGGGGACTGCCCCCTTAATGGTTTTTTGTCAATGTACCGAACATTGGTTTTGTTCTTTCTCCCTTTTATCTCTAAATTATTGTAAACTCTAATTTGATTATATTTTCCTGATCCATTGGGGAAATTTATCTCCCAAAGGATCACAGGGGGGGGGGTAATGTGTTAGTTAAAATCACCTGGGGTTCTATTTGGAAGGATTGAACCTCAATATAGTGTTTGACAAACTTCTGTGGACCTATGGGGGTCCTTAAAACTACATTTCCCATGGTCCAACAGGTTTCATGG
>NW_025346623.1:0-13329 GCF_016433145.1 Gracilinanus agilis | reverse complement strand
TGACAAAACTAGTGGAAACGCGCATCGGCCAAGGGTGGGGGGGGTGCGGGGGGGGGTTGAAGGGGAAAGGTGGAGCATGAATCATGTAACCATGTTAAAAATGAATATTAATAAATGTTAAAAAAAAATGGGACGTAAAGCTGGAAAGATAGGATGTTACCATGTTAAGGAAGACCTTGAATGCCAGTTTGTAGCATATTGCTTTGCATACAATAGAAGCTCAATAAATGTTTGCTGAAGCAAATTGGAACTATTCAGTATTCAGTAGGGAACTACCAGAATGGTTTCATCAGAGTAGTGACATGACCATACTCGTATATAGAAAACTCTTCCTGTGATGTGAAAGAGGGATCAGAAAGAGAAAGAGAGAAGAGATGGGAAAAATCTCTTGAGGGAAGATACTGTAACGAGTATTTGGGTAGGGATGAAGGCCTTAAGAAACAGAATTGAGAAAGAATACAGAAGCAGTGATGACAAGACCTGAAGACTGATAAAATATGAGAGGTAAGAGAGAGAGGCCACCAAGGGTTCATATCCTGGGGTCCAGGTATAGATTTCAGTAGGTCAAAGAATTTGGAAGGGGGGAAATTACATTTTTATTCTCACTAGCCTTTGCTTTCCTTTGTACTCTTATATGATGCATTTTTTAAAATTCTGAGAAAGTGTCCATAGGTTTAACCAGACTGCCAGAGTCCATAACACAAAAGTTAAGAACCCCTGATCTAGATTCAGGAGTCAGCTGAAAAGAAGTAACAGTTGAATCTGGGAGAGTAAATGAGAAGAAACCATAGCAAGAAAGGAGGAACCAAAAGCATACCCTTTGAGGAACACCCCATCCACCAGAAGAGGTCAGGAAGCCAGGGAAGGAGATCAAAAAGGAGCAGTTATACCCAGTGGAACTGCTTGTTGGGTTTGGGTATGGGGGTGATGGGAGGAGAAGGAAGGGGTCATGAATCATGTAACCATGGAAAAATATTCTAAATAAAAAATTTTTGAAAAAGAAAAGGAGCAGTTATAGAGAGGCTAACTATAAATCCATGCCATCTCATTTAAGTTGGAGAGTCTAATTCATTTTTTGATTCCATTACATTCCACCTTGTTACTGTGAAAAATGATTTCCACTCAACCTACCCCACACCATGCTAATCCCTTGCACTATCAGTAGACACCCACAACTCTTTATTTTACTAAGATGATCAAGGCCACCTTTCATGAACTCTTACTCTCTTCCCTCTCTATTTCAAAGTGGATCTTAACTCAACTGACACCCTCCCTAGCTTTCCAGTGTTACACCTTTCACCCCATCCCCTCTTGTCTCTTTATTGTTCCTAGAACAAGAACCCTGCATCTGAATCCAGGGATTTTCACTGGCCACACCTCCATGCCTGAAATGCTTCCCCTCTTCCTTCAGATCTCTGATATGATTCTACTTTCCTACAGGAAGCATATTCAAATCCCTCTTAATTCTAGTACCTTCCCTCTTCAGATTATTTCCAATTCATCCTGTATAGGGCTTATTTAGATGTAGTTCTTTACATGGAGCCTCTCTTCGCCATTAGCCTGTGAATATCAGAAATGTCTTCTGTTTTTCATTGTACCCCCATATACCCTTAACATAGGGCCTGGCACATAGTAGGTACTTAATAAATACTGAGTAGAGATTCTTAATTTGGGCTACATGTAAGTGCTTTAAAAAATATTTTTAGGGCAGCTGGGTGACTCAATGGATTGAGAACCAGGCATAGAGATGGGAGGTCCTCAGTTCAAATGTGGCTTCAGACACTTCCTCCTAGCTGTGTGTGACCCTGGGCAAGTCACTTCACCTCCATTGCCTAACCCTTACTGCTCTTCTGCCTTGGAACCAAGACACAATATTGATTCTAACATGAAAGGTAAGAGTTTAAAAAAAATCATAAGATGCTTCCTAGCTCAAAAACGCTGGGCAAGTCACTTAATTCCCCATTGCCTAGCCCTTACCACTGTTCTGCCTTATTTCTTTTTTTTAATATGCCTTTAAAAAATTATACTTAATAACTACCACCACTACCAAAAAACATTTAACAAGTTTATGCAACTTGTTAACATAGTTAACATAGCAACAAGTGCATAAAGAAATTACGTAAAAAATTTACAAATTGTTTAAAAATATGTATATTATATATGTGTGCTAATATAAACATGTTCTGCTTTTGAGTTCCCTTTTGGATTTGTTTTACTTGTCTATTTTTTCTCTAGATTTTATGGCTGTTATTTTTTTGATATAATCCTAGTATGTATTATTCTTATTTGCTTTTCTTTTTCATATATTTCCCTTATTTTCTTGATATTTTCCTTTCATATATTTCCCTTATTTTCTTGACATTTCCAACATTTGTCATTTCTAATAACATCAATATTTTTGTAATCCATTACATTCAAATATCACAATTTATTCAGCCATTTCTCCCATTCATTGCATTTGTATTATTTCCAGCTATTTTGCCATTATAAACAAAGCTTTCATGAATATTTTCATACATACACAGCTTTTTACCCTCTCAGTAATGCCCTTATAATATATAATCCTAGTTATGGGATCCCTAGGTCAGTGAACAAGAATAGCTTTACAGCTCTTAATGGATACTTCCATCTTGTTTTCCAAAAACAATTCACAGCTGCTCTAGCAACGTAATATTGGACCAGTTTCTCATTGTTCCTATCAGCATTTAATTTGATCACTTTAACCCGTCTGGTTATGAGTTAACATATGTTACCAGTATCATAATTAACTAGATTAGTCCTTAGGCAACAGTCAAAATCTGTTGCCAGGATCATACTCTTTCCAAAAGCAAGTCTTTCTAGCTTGGCCATAGCTGATTTTTGTTCAAATGCCACAGTTCCTCAGGAATTCAGGAATATCTTCAGAGTAATGAGTGTTAAAGTAATACTTTTGCAGAATATTTGTGCTCTCTAATTCATTGTTGTTCCACCAGAAACTGTTTGGATTATGTGTATTCTCAGGATTAGATCTATTACTAACCTCATGCAGGTGTGTCTGGGCTCTCCAGATTTTATCTATCATATTGAATTTAAGGTTCTATTCATCTCCTTAACTCCTTATTTATTTTTTGGTTAGATTTATCTAGCTCTGAGAGGGAAAAATTAGAGTTCTCTATTATTATTATTTTGTTATTTATTTCCATTTCTATCTCATTTAGTTTTTCCTTTTTAAATCTGCATATGTTATAACATGGTGCATATAGGTCCAATACTGATAATGCTTCATTATCCATAGTACCCCACCCCCAACATAATATAGCTACCCTGTTTTTCCCTTCTATTTATATTCATTTTAACCCCAGTTCTGTCAGAGATCATAACTGTCACCCTTACTGTCTCTGAATCAGCTGAGGCAAATTATATTCTGTTCCAGCCCCTCACCTTCTCTCTATGTGTGTCTCTCATTTCCAGTGTGTTTCTTATAAACAACACATTGTCAGGTCCTGGTTTTTTATCCTTTCTGCTATCCATTTTCTTCCCATGGGTGAATTCATCCCAGTACACTCAATGTCCTAGTTGCTAGTTGTGCATTTCCATCTACTGTGTTCCTCCTCACTGTTTGTCTTCATCTTCCTTTCTTTCTGCCTTATTCCTCCTCAAATATCCAATTTTCTTTGACCAAAACCTCTCTGATTCACACTCTTTCCCCAAAATCCTCCCTTATCCTTTCCTTGAGATCAGCATCTCTTTTAATCTTTATTGTTGTATCTTTAGCATTTAGCACAATGCCTGACACACAGTAGTTGTTTAATAAATGCTTATTGATACATTCACTAATCTACCTACACACTGAAAGGTTGCAATTAGTTTATCAGTGGAGGATTTGCCAGCACCAACAAAATCACAGATCCCTGAAGTTGTGAAGGATGCAATAGTATCAAATATGGAGAAAATGCCTCAATTATTCATTGTTATTTTTAATAATAACTGACATTTATAAACCTTGCAAAGTTCTTACCATCATTGCCTTTTCTCATAACAATCCTTTGAGGTTTTATTATTTCCATTTTACATATGAGAGAACTGAGACTTGAATACATAAAAGACTTGCTAAGGATCACAGAGCTGGTACTCTCAGAGAAAGGGGTTCAAGCCCAGGCCTCCCTGAGTCTACAGCCAACTCTACTATGACAGTGAGGGAATGGAAAGATCTGTTCCATCATCATAGCAGGTGACCTGCTGCTCTCTTTCATCATATTTATCAGCCATGATCATGTGGGGTTGTGAGAAAATGGTAGTATCTCCCTAACACCTATCAGATTGGTGTTGACAAAAAGTTGACAAAAATGGAAAATGACATCCTGAAGGGACTACAAGAAAACAGGCACATAATGCACTGTTGGTGGAACTGTGAAAAAAATACATGTCTAAAACTGTGCATACATTAGCAATATTACTATTTAGGCCTATCCCCAGAGATATGAAATAAAGGAAAAGACCTACATGTACAAAAATATTTATAGCAGTTCTTTTTGTTGTAGAAAAGATGTGGGGAAGAGTATCCATCTGTTCGGGAGTGACTAAACAAGTTATGGCCATGTGAATGTAATGGACTATTATTGTACCATAAGAAATGAAAAAATGGACAGCTTGAGAAAAAACTGGGAAGACCTGTGTGTAGTATAAAATGCAGGGAATCAGGAAAACGTTATAACAATATTAACATTATAAAGAAAAATAGTTTTTAATGACTTGAGGACTGTTCAACGTAATGACAGAATAGAATTCCATAGGGCTGAGGATAAAATCTGCTATCTACACCCTGACAGAGAAGTGATGCATTGACCATGGAGATGATGATGTACATTTTTGGATGTAACTAGTGTGGGATTTTTTTTTTTTTGCTTGGTTAGATACTATGGAAAGATGGAGGTTGGGATAAGAACAAGAATAGAAAAGAGAATAGTTGAGGGGGTTTTTTTTGTTTGTTTTTTTAATGCACAGAAGGAAGGCCAGAAAGAAATAGACAGTCAGGGCAGCTTCGTAAGCTATGATCCATAGAGTAACAAACCACAATTCCAGAGGACCAAAGATTATGAAGGCTATCCACCTCCTTCAAAGGAGTGATGGACTCAAGAAGTAGAATGAGATTTGGGGACCGTAAGAAATGTACAAAATTGCTTTGCTTGACTATGCATATTCATTATGAGAGTTATACTTTTATTTCTTTCTGTTTATATAGTTGGTGATGAGGAAGAGATGGAAGGAAGAGAGAAAATAAATGCTTTTTCACTGAAAATTATTTTTTAAAGAAAGTGGTGGCTTGGCTAACAAAGTGGCTGTTTATTTTTGGTATCTGTTTAATCCATCTATAATTAAAAGGTTATTTATTTATTTTTAATTTTTTTTCCCAAAGTTATGTGATTTATTTTCTCTCCTTCCCTAGAGCTGACAAGCAATTCCACTGGGTTATACATGTATTATCATGCAAAAGCTATTTCCATATTATTCATTTTTGTAAGAGAATAATCAAAAAGATTTTTTACTTAGAACCAATCAATCAAATATTTATTAAGCATCTCTTATGTGCCAGGCACTATACTAGGCATGGGGGTGGGGGGAGATACAAATGATCTTAGATTCTAATGGGGGGGTTAGGAAGAAAGGAATACAATCAAAACCAATAGAGATAGGTACAGAATAAAGATAAAAAGGATAAATGCAAACAAACACAGAGTAGATAAACACCGGGTAGTCAATGAAGTAGCAAAGGGCATCAGGAAAGGCTGTGTTTGAAAAAGGGTGTGTATTGAAGAAAGAAAAAGAATCCTTTGTGGTGGAGGTGAGGGGGGAATGCATTCCACAAGACCAATGCAGAAGGTTAGAGAGAGAGAAGATGGAGGGCAAGCCAGTTCTACTGGCTCACAGAGTAGTGGTGGGTTCAGGGGCTGTGTGTGATGGATGACCAGGCTGGAAAGAGCATGGGGCCAGGTTGTGAACAGCTTGAAAAACTGAGTAGAAATATATACCCAACATAGGGGAGCCACCTGAGTTATTGAGCTGGAGAGTAACTTTGGTGAGATCTGTCCTTGGGGGAAACCATTTTGATTAATTGTGTGGAGAAAATTGGAGGAGACCTGAGAGAGGGTCACCAATTAGGAAGCAGGTGGAATAATCTCAACAGGAAGTGATAAGGGCTTGAAATAAGTGGGTAAAATAGAGCCCAATGTAAGAGAGGACATCTGATTGGATATGTGGAGTAAAAGAGATCAAGGCCTGAAGGATAATGCTGACTGGGGAGGGTTTAAAGAAAAAGATAAGTCCTAGTTGGGACAAGAAACACTTTAAAAATAATAACTAGAGGCAGTGTTATCCTAGCAAGAGAAAATTGGCTTCTGAGTCAGGAAGACATGAGTTCAAGTCCTATTTCTTCTACACCCGAAGACAGCAAAGATAGAGGTTTTTGGTTTTTAACCCTTACCTTCGGTCTTTGTATTAATTCCAAGATAGAAGTACAGTAACAGCTAGTCAATCAGGAGTTAAGTGCCTTGATTAGAATCAGACAGCTAGAAAGTTTCTGAGGTCAGATTTGAACCTAGGTCCTCTGGATTCCTAAGATAGAGGTTCTTAATCTTTTTTTGTGTCATGGATCTCTGTGAGTCTAGTCAAGCCTATAGAACCCTTTTTAGAATTATTTTTAATTAATGTTTTCATTATATGTAAACTAAAATTAAGGTTTGGTTTTTTTAAAATTTTGAGTTCCAACAGAATTGTGTTTTTAATTCATTGAAGGAAATGCTAAATTTTAGTTAAAGGTTAGCATAAATGAAAGTCTAATTTTTTTGCCCCTTCCAAGTTCTTGAATCCCTGAAATCTTTCCTGAGATTCCTTGTGAGCCCACAGATCCCAGGTTAAGAACCAAGGCTCTAAGTTATGGAACAGGTTCTCATCAGCTTTAATGGAAGGAGTTTCCTTACCAGGAGTTCTCTGTCAGTGAAATCCCAATTCTAGACCAGAAAGGACATTTACATGACAAGACAAGCAGAAAGCAACAATAGAGCAACATAAATTTCTGTCAAATACCCATTTCTGTCCACAGAACAGTGAATGAGATTAGCATCATGAACAAAAACTTGGATAAAAAGCTATTACTAATCTATTAGGAATTAAAACACATTAAAAAAAATCCAGAAGTCTCTCATCAAAATACAAGAAAAAGAAAGGAGACTTTTAACAACAAAATGAAGGTTTTGTTTATTTTTTTTTAAACCCTTAACTTCTGTGTTTTGGCTCCTAGGTGGAAGAGTGGTAAGGGTGGGCAATGGGAGTCAAGTGACTTGCCCAGGGTCACACAGCTGGGAAGTGTCTGAGGCCGGATTTGAACCCAGGACCTCCCATCTCTAGGCCTGACTCTCAATCCACTGAGCTACCCAGCTGCCCCCAAAATGAAAGTTTTTTAAAAAAAGAAGCAATGATAGAAAATCCTCATACCTGCAACATACATTGAATCCAGTCAATAGTAGAAAGGTTTCAAGATATACCAGTTCACTTTGTAGCCACCAATAAAAATTGTAACAAAAAATTCTGGAGACTTTGGGGTCAAATAGGTATAGAAAGGCTGAAAAATATTCTAGGCAGGAATATGGGCATAACTTTTTAAAATGATAAAAGCAGATGTCCTTTTGGTTCCAGTTTTTTTTAATAGGAATTAAATCTAAGGAAATTTAATATGGAAAATGAAAGAAAATAGTATTATAAACTCTATTTAAAAAAAAAAACTAGCTCTGTGATTGATATGGCATGAGAATATGTTCTCTATCAATGCAGATCAGCACCTGGTCTGAAACCTAAAATCAAGTCTTAGAAAATTGCCTAGGGTGCCGAGAGCTTAAACAGTCTGTCTATGGTCACTCAGGTAGTATGTGGCAGAATCTAGACTTGAGAGCAAGGCTTCCTGACCCCGGGATTAGCTTTCCATCCACCATGTCAACATGAACTCTCAAAACCAACAATGACAATGAAATGTGTTATCGTGCCACACTGACTGGAAAGTAGCAGAACTCCTGTGATTTTGAGTAAACATGAAAAGTACACTGAAAATATAATCGATTCACTTCATAGGCATCAGAAATAAAAGAGTCAAACAACATGGCAGAGCTGCAAAATCCTATCCTATAAGCAAAATCTGACATGAAAATTGAAACCAGAGAAAAAGTTTATTTTCAAAGTCTCTCTCTTAAATGTGTAAGAAATAATCTTTATCAATATTTCTTTAACCTGAGAGGAGGAGCTTGAGGAACAGGGATGCTATAATGGTACAGAGGACTTCAATGATGAATCATTTGCTGGGTCTTCTTCATGAAGGAAAGCAAATGCCAATTTCTTGGTGTACCTTAATGATTGTGTTGTCCTTTAAAAGGTGGAGGAAGCAGGACTCATGACAAAACTAGTGGAAATGTGCATCGGCCATGGGTGGGGGGAGTATGGGGGGTGAAGGGGAAAGTAGGAGCATGAATCATGTAACCATGTTAAAAATGAATATTAAGAAATGTTTGAAAAAAAAAAAGGTGGAGGAAGTGACATGGACAACTCTGACTCTGGACCTAATTCTGACCCCAGAGGAACAACTGGTTGATGAAATAGAAATTCTGGGAATTCTGAGAGGAAGTGGGGATGGTAAACTCTTTTTTTTTTTTTTTGTTTTTTTTTGTTTTTTTTAAACCCTTGTACTTCGGTGTATTGTCTCATAGGTGGAAGAGTGGTAAGGGTGGGAAACTTCTCTTTTTTAAAGGCCAGACCCTCCTCCCCCTCTCCCAGGGATGAATCCATTCTGCATGTGCAGGTCCAAAACCAGGGGTCCCTTAGTAGATCGCATCTCATTACAGTAGAAATATAGGGAGACAAATGTGAGCTGACGCAGAATGAAATGAGTAGGACCAGCAAAACAATTTACACAGTGATAGCAATCATAACATAAAGAATAATTGTTAAAGATCTCTCAGTTGTGATCAAAACAATGAAAGAAGAACCTCAGAAAAACGATGATGAAACAATATCCCTTCTATCTCATGACAGTGAGGTGCAGGATAGCATTCCACTTCAGACAGAGCCAATATATTGATTTGTTTTGCTGAACTAGATATTATTTGCTTTAAAGAAGGGCTTTTACTTATAGGAGTTGGGGTGGGTGGGTTAGTTGGTAGAGAGAGATATGAGAAGAAAGAGCATCAATAAAATCCTTTGATGCTCAGAAGAAAAGAAATAGTACAAAAGGAGACACAAATTGAATTATTTTGTTTCTATTCTTACAAAATATATATGAATAAAAAGAATGGCTGACATTTATGTAATACCTTGCATGCAAAATGCTTTAAAATATCGTCATAACAATTCACATATCATGGAGCCACAGTTAGGATAACACAAGCCTTAGCAACTTCTCCACTAAAGGATCAGAAGGCCTGGAATATGGCAAAGAGGCTACGACTTTAACCAAGAACCAATTACCCAGTAAAACTGAGCATAATGCTTCAGTGGAAAAAATAGGTATTCAATGAAATAGAAAACTTTTAAACATTACTGATGAAAAGACCAGAATTTAATGAAAAATTTGACTCTCAAATACAAGACTCAAGAGAAGCATAAAAAGGTAACTAGGAAGGAGAACTTTTAAAAATGTTCAATACAGTTAAATTGTGCACATTCCTATTTGGGGAGATGATTCTTATAACTTCAAAGAACTTTATCATTATTAGGGCAGTTAGAAGGAGTATACATAGAGAGCAAGAGTTTGAGTTGGAATATGATGGGATGATATAAAAATTAAATTAAGGCATGGAAAAAGGAATATACTGGGAGGAGAGGGAAGAGAAAAATAGAATGTGATAAATTATTTCACATAAAAGAGGCATGAAAGAGCAGAAGATGGAAGGGATGGGGAAAGGAATGTGTGAACCTTACTTTTGGGTTCATTTGGGTATAGAAATCTATCTTACTCTACAGGATAGTAAGAGGGGAAGGGGATAAGAGAATGGGAGTACTTACAGAAAAGAGAACAGATTGAGGGAGGTGGAGGTCAGAAACTAAATAGGTAAATAGGATGGAAAGTAAAACACAGTAATCATAATGGTACAAGAAAATCTTTGCAGATCTCTCTAATAAAGGCCTTATTTATTAAATACATAGGGAAATGAGTTGCATATATAAGAATACAAGACAATTCACCAAATGATAAAAATAGTCAAAGAATATGAACAGGCAGTTCTCAAAGTAATTAAAGCTCTCTATAGTCATGGAAAAAAATGCTCTAAATTATTTAAAGAAATGCAAATTAAAATAACTTTGAGATACCTCCCTATACTTATCAGTTTGGTTATTTTGACAGAAAAGGAAAATGAAAAAACTTGGAAGGGATATGGGAAAGCTGGGACATAAATGCATTGTTGGGGGAGTTGTGAACTGATTCAGCCATTCAGGAGGGCAATTAGGACCTATGCCCAAAGGTACATACCCTTTGACCCAGCAATACCATTACTAGATTTTGTATCCCAAAGAGATTTTTAAAAATGGGAAGGACTTATATGTACAAAAATATTTAAAGTAGATCTTTTTGTAGGGGCAAAGAATTGGAAAGTGAGGGGATACCCATCAGTTGGGGATTACCTGAGTAAGTTATAGTATATGATTATAATGGTGCTGTAAGAAACGATAAACAGGAGAAGCTCAGAAAAAACTGGAAAGACTTATATGAAATGAAGCAGAGTGAAATAAGCAGAACCAGGAGATATACACAGTGACAGGAATACACTCTACAATGAACAACTGTAACAGCTATTCTCAGCAATACATTGACACAAAACTATGCCAAAGGGCTCATGATGAAAAATGCCATCAACTTCCAGAGAAAAAGAACTGAGTCTGAATCCAGACCAAAACAAGCTTTTTTCACTTTCTTAATTTTCTTGCTATTTGGGTTTCCTTTCACAAAAGGATTAATATGGGAGTATCTTACATCATTACACATGTAAAATCTATATGAGATTGCTTACCATCTCAAGTGGATAGGGGATTGGGGGGAGGGAGGAAAGAAGGGAGATAATTTGAGATTCAATATTCTTTTTAAAAATTTGGAAACTTTTTACATGTAATTGGGGAAAAATGTAAATGAAAAATACTTGTTATATTCTCACAATAATCCTAGGTTATTATTATTATTCCCATTTTTAAGCAGGCCAAGTCAGTTAGAGTAAACTACTTGCCTGGGGTCACAGAGCTATTAAGTATCTTCCTCACTACTGGTCCACTATACTATTTATTGTGCTACCTATCTCTCTTCATTTCTCTCCCCATATATAGCATATATTTAAATACCATTCACACATGCATACTTTAATTCATAGTTTTTGATATAAACACCTTGTCCTTTTGTGTGTTGATATTTTTGTTTGTTAATGATTAAGTTTACAATTTTGCAATTTTAATTTTTAAAAAGGAAATGAATATAAAAGAATGACACAATCCAACAGGGTAGTTTCAGGAGGATTAAAGCTCAGAACAAACTGAGGCTGGTGCTGGATGCTAAGGACAATAGAAAGGACTTCTGATGTAGTTTCTATGTCCTTTATCTCTAGGTTCCCATAAGTTGCTGAGTTTAGTGTGGAGAGTATTCAGAGGATGTGCTCCCATCTCATCTTGTTTAGGAAATCTTGAGGTTATCTAAACTGAAGTTTTTCCAAGTTAGCCAACCAGGCAAAGAAAAGAAAAAAACTTGTTTTTATTAATGTTTTCTTTCTTTTAAAAAAGACTTTATTTTATCAATTACATCTAATAACAATTTTCCACATAGGTTTTCTGAAGATACAAGTTCCAAATTGTCTCCCTCCTTCCTTTCTCTCCACCTTTCTGGAGATGGCAAGCAATTTGATCTGGGTTAGATCTGGGTATTATCATGCAAAACATTTCCATATTGTTCAATGTTATAAGAGAATACTCATATAAAATCAAAACCCCAAAAGGAAAACACAAATAAAGCAAAGTGAAAAATATTTGATCTAGGGGCAGCTGGGTAGCTCAGTGGATTGAGAGCCAGGCCTAGAGATGGGAGGTCCTAGGTTCAAATTTGACCTCAGACACTTCCCAGCTGTGTGACCCTGGGCAAGTCACTTGACCCCCATTGCCTACCCTTACCACTCTTCTGCCTTGGAGCCAATACTCAGTATTGACTCCAAGACTGAAGGTAAAGGTTTAAAAAAATTTTTTTTAAAAAAATGATTGATACTGTTTAAACATCTGCCTCCCCTCCCTTATCTTTTTTTATTCTTGAGCCTGTTCCCATTGTGTGGTGGTTCTTCTTCTAAATAATTCTTGACATTGGTTTAGCTTTTCTGTTTTTGTTTATCACTTTGTCTTCTTTCTGTCTCTGTATTTCTTTCTCTATTTGTCTCTGTATATATTTATGTATATGGAGGGTTGTGTATGTGTGTGTGTGTGCTATCTAGGCATCTAGTAGAAGGCAACCCTGAATACTTATGTGAGTATAAGTATGTACACATAAGTATATATTTGTTTGTGAATGTGTGTGAACATGTACACATTTACATACATGTGTTACATGCTATAATACATGAGTCTAAACAGATACATGACTTTCTTCAAAGACACTTCTATGAAGTAGAATATAGGACACATACAGTAATTTATCAGATTTCCTTTTTCAAATTAATTGATTTCAATGAGTTTCAACTGAATTGCCTGTTTGTCAGTGCAATATTGAGTGTGAGTTGAAGAAGATATGTGAAAATAGTAAATGAATGGTTTATTTTTTTTAAGCTTATCACCATCACAATAAAACTGTCTAGATAGGATTACTTAGCCTAAATCTCAATTCAAGAGTCTAAATGGTTCTCCAATGATTACTAGTTTAATATCACATATTTTAGACTATCAGTCTAGATTCTAGAATGATAATAAATAAAATAAAATAAAATAAAATAAAAAGCATATAACACATTCATAATATTTCATTGGGATGATGGTATCTTATATTTCATCGAAGTTTTTCATTGCATATTTAAGTGAGTTTTTTCTGTGACTGAACTTGATGGTGCTTTTAGTTTCATGATATTTTCTTTTTTATGGGACCAAGTCATATTTCAAATGTTAGTTGAAAATGGAAGTTGAAAGTATGAGCTATCGTTTACTGCATTGAAATAGAAGAATTGCTGATCTGGAAATGAGTATGTAAGACCAGTTTTCTAGTCTCTTTCTTCATAAAAAATTATCTTGTAACTTTTTTCTAAGCAGTAAGGTAAAGGTTACATATATATATATATATATTACATACATGTTATA
>NW_025346622.1:0-1820 GCF_016433145.1 Gracilinanus agilis | reverse complement strand
CTTGTTTAAGTTCTTTACACAGTCTAATTAATATTAAGCATTTAGGTGTTTCTCTTTCTACTTCTTGCTTCTCTAGTGTGTTGGAAATGTATAGGAATGCTGATGATTTATGTGCATTTATTTTGTATCCTGCAACTTTGCTAAAGTTTTTGATTATTTCTACAAGCTTCTTAGTTGATTCTCTAGGATTTTTAAGTAGACCATCATATCATCTGCAAAGAGTGATAGCTTAGTCTCCTCCTTGCCTATTTTGATACCTTCAATTTCTTTTTCTTCTCTAATTGCAACTGCTAGTGTTTCTAGTACTATGTTGAATAATAGAGGTGATAATGGGCATCCTTGTTTTACTCCTGATCTTATTGAAAGGCTTCTAATTTATCCCCATTGCATATGATGTTTGTTGATGGTTTTAGGTATATACTGTTTATTATTTTTAGGAAAGGTCCTTCTATTCCTATACTTTTCAGTGTTTTCAATAGGAATGGATGCTGTATTTTGTCAAAGGCTTTTTCAGCATCTATTGAGATGATCATGTGATTTTTGTTTCTTAGACTGTTGATATGGTCAATTATTTGGATCGTTTTCCTAATGCTGAACCAAGCTTGCATTCCTGGTATAAATCCCACCTGATCATGGTGGATGATCTTCTTAATTACTTGCTGGAGTCTCTTTGCTAGTATTCTATTTAAGATTTTTGCATCTATGTTCATTAGGGAGATTGGTCTATAGTTTTCTTTCTCTGTTTTTGATCTCCTTGGCTTTGGAATCAGTACCATATTTGTGTCATAAAAGGAATTTGGTAGGACTCCTTCTTTGCTTATCATATCAAATAATTTGTATAGTATTGGGATTAGTTGTTCTTTGAATGTCTGATAGAATTCACTTGTGAATCCATCAGGCCCTGGTGATTTTTTCTTAGGGAGTTCTTTGATGGCTTGTTCAATTTCTTTTTCTGATATGGGATTATTTAGGTATTCTATTTCTTCTGCTGTTAATCTAGGCAATTTATTTTTTTGTAAATATTCATCTATATCTCCTAGTTATATTTATTGCCATATAATTGGGCGAAATAGATTTTAATGATAGCCTTAATTTCCCCTTCATTAGAGGTGAGGTCTCCCTTTTCATCTTTGATACTGTCAATTTGGTTTTCTTCTTTCCTTTTTTTTATTAGATTGACTAGTACTTTGTCTATTTTATCTGTTTTTTCAAAGTACCAGCTTCTAGTCTTATTTATTAATTCAATAGTTCTTTTACTTTCGATTTTATTAATTTCTCCCTTGATTTTTAGTATTTCTAATTTAGTTTCCATCTGGGGATTTTTAATTTGCTCACTTTCTAATTTTTTGAGTTGCATGCCCAATTCATTAATCTCTGCCCTCCTTAATTTGTTAATATATGCACTCAAGGATATAAATTTCCCCCTGTGTACTGCCTTGGCCGCATCCCACAGAGTTTGGTAGGATGTCTCATCATTGTCATTTTCTTCAATGAAATTATTGATTGTTTCTATGATTCCTTCTTTGACAAATTAATTTACCTATTTAGCGCCATACCTATCAAGCTACCAAAAAACTTCTTTACTGAATTAGAAAAAACTATAACAAATTTCATTTGGAATAACAAAAGATCAAGAATATCAAGGGAAATAATAAAAAAAATGTGAAGGAAGGGGGCCTAGCAGTACCAGATATTAAACTATACTATAAAGCAGCAGTCATCAAAACAATATGGTACTGGCTAAGAGACAGAGAGGAGGATCAGTGGAATAGACTTGGGGTAAATGACATCAGCAAGACAGTGTATGATAAACCCAAAGA
>NW_025346621.1:0-1864 GCF_016433145.1 Gracilinanus agilis | reverse complement strand
TTTGTTTTATTTGTTCTTGTTGTCTTGAGAGATCATTAGTTTCTACTTGCTCAATTCTAGCCTTTAGGGATTGATTTTCGGCTATAATCTTTCGGTTTTCGGCCATAATCTTCTGGTTTTCGGCCATAATCTTCTGGTTTTTGGCCATAATCTTCTGGTATTCCTTTTCAATCTGGTCATTTCTGGTGTTCAATTGCAAGATTCTACCTTTTAAACAGTTATTTTCTTGCCAGATCTCTTCCATTTTCCTCAAAATCATAGTTTTGAAATCTTCCATAGCTTGTGAGGAGTTTTCCTTATTTGAGGAGGGTCCGGATGCTTGTTTGTTCTCCTCCTCTGTTTGCTTGGTTATCTGGATTTTCTCTGTGTAACAGTTGTCGAGTGTTAAAGGCTTCTTTTTCTTGTTGTTATTCTTTCTCTTCTGAGCTTCCTGAGACTGGGTAGCCATCATTTGTCCAGCAGCTTCTCAGGTTTATCCTTGCGCTCAGTGTCTGTCCGCGGTCTATTGGCTCCTGAGGTCTGAGTTCTGTTTTTTTCCAAAGTCAAGCCCCCTGGTGGACCCCCTTGCTTGATCCTCTGCAGGAGGTTCCTTTACAAGTCTCAGGGCGCTGCTTCCACAGTCATATACCCGTCTGCACTGGTTCCCCACTCAGGTTTTCAGAGCTTTAGTTCCTGGCTGTGTCTGCCTCCACCCATGCCTCCGCCCATGCCTGTGCTCTCAGCCCGCGCTTTGCGCCCAGTGTCCACTCTCTGCTCCCGCGCTCAGATTTCGCGTGCATTCTTTGGCTTACTTGGGTCCTAAATCTTGCTGCTCTCAGGAACAGGCCCCAGAGCTGCCAATGACTCGATGGGTGCCCCAAACTTGCTCTATTTCTTTTTAGCTGGCTTCGGCACTATAGATGGTGTGTGTGGAAGGGGTGGGGGTGGGGTGGTTGCTCAGCCCTCGATTTAGTAAGAGCTGTTTCACCCCTTTATAGCATGGAAATGCCTCGATTCCACGTACCTTCTACGCTGTGCCCTGTTGTGGGGTTCCTCCGTTCTTCTGGACTTGTTTTTATGTCCACTTGAGGAGTTTTGTGTGTTTCGGTCAGGAGAGGTTAAGAGCTGCTTCTTACTCTGCTGACATCTTAACCCGGAACCTGGTAATTTAGTTTTAAAGTTAAATAAATGACTACTTCCATCCCAAATAAACTGAGAATGCTTGAGCAAAAAATAGCACAGTTACTGAAGGGTCCTACCCATCTCAATCTAATATGGCTTTGTGGGAACTCAAATTGTTGAGTACAATAATTCACATTTCCTATGTTTCTCAAGACTATGGTTCCTGCTAATGTATATATTGGAGAAATGTTTTTCATATTACCCATGTACACAATCACCTACATACTTATTCTATTAAGTCAATTTGTCTTCTACTTTCTACATCACTTAGAACCTGCAACAAAATTAACAATATCATTTCAGTTAATCGTCCTCATCCAGGAAACATTGTCAACTCCCCTGGATCAATAGAGCCATTTCCTTCAAATTGTGTTTCTTTCTTTAAGAGAAAAGGCACACTGGATGGAATGCCTTCAAGAGGCATGCAGATTGTATCCTCTTCCTAGTTACACGTGGAAGTATTTTTTTAATGTAGTTATCAACCTATGCAGTTTAAAGGACAGAAATTACTTTGTATTTCTTTTTATTAGGAGATATATTTGCATTATGCGTGTTCATGTTCTTTACTCTGATAGAATGCAAACTCTTTGAGGTTTAGGTTGTTTCATTTATGACTTTGTATCTCCAGAATCAATTGCAGAGCTTAGTCCATAGTGGACATTTGAGAAAGATTTATTGATAGGTCAGTTGATGGACTGATTAA
>NW_025346620.1:0-1456 GCF_016433145.1 Gracilinanus agilis | reverse complement strand
ATGTCTATATTGCCCTCTTGTTGTAGGACTTCAGGGCAATTTTGTTGAATAATTTCTTTTAGTATGGAGTCCAGGTTTCTATTAATTTCTGGTTTTTCTGGAAGACCAATTATTCTCAAATTGTCTCTTCTAGACCGGTTTTCTTGGTCTGTCACTCTCTCATTGAGATATTTCATATTTCCTTCTATTTTTTCAGTCTTTTGACTTTGTTTTATTTGTTCTTGTTGTCTTGAGAGATCATTAGCTTCTAATTGCTCAATTCTAGCCTTTAGGGACTGGTTTTTGGCTCTAAACTTTTCGTTTTCAGCTATGATCTTTTGGTTTTCTTTTTCGATCTGGTTCACTTTGCTTATCAGTTCATTTGATTTCTGAGCCTCACTTTCCAATTGCAAGATTCTACCTTTTAAACTGTTATTTTCTTGCTAGATCTCTTCCATCTTCCTCAGAATCTCAGTTTTGAACTCTTCCATAGCTTGTAACCCGTTTTCCTTATTTGAGGAGGGTCTGGATGCTTGTTTGTTCTCCTCCTCTGTTTGCTCGGTTGTCTGGATTTTCTCTGTGTAAAAGTTGTCGAGTGTTAAAGACTTCTTTTTCTTGTTGTTAATCTTTCTCTTCTGAACTTCCTGAGTCTGGGTAGCCATCATTAGCCCAGCAGCTTCTCAGCTTTATCCTCGTGCTCAGGATCTGTCCGCGCGCGGTCTTTTGGCTCCTGAGGTCTGAGTTCTGGTTTTTTCCAAGGTCAAGCCCCCTGGTGGACCCCTTTGCTTGATCCTCTGCTGGAGGTTCCTTTACAAGTCTCAGGGCGCTGCTTCCACAGCCCTATACCTGCCTACGCCGGTTCCCCACTCAGGGTTTCAGAGCTTTAGCTCGTGGCTGTGTCTGCCTCCACCCATGCCTCCGCCGCTCCTGCGCTCTGCTCCCGCGCTCAGGTTTTGTGTGTGTTCTTTGGCTTATTGGGGTCCCAAATCTTGCTGCTCTCAGGAATAGGCCCCGGAGCTGCCAATGACTCGATGGGTGTCCCAAACTTGCTCTATTTCTTTTTAACTGGCTTTGGTGCTATAGGTGGTGTGTGTGGAGGGGGTGGGGGTGGGGTGGCTGCTCAGCTCGCGATTTAGTGAGAGCTGTTTCACCCCTTTATAGTATGGAAATGTCCCGATTCCACGTACCTTCCACACTGCACCCTGTTGTGGGGTTCCTCCGTTCGTCTGGACTTGTTTTTATGTCCCCTTGAAGAGTTTTGTGTGTTTTGGTCAGGAGAGGTTAAGAGCTGCTTTTTACTCTGCCACCATCTTAACCTGGACCTGTATATAAGTTTTTAGTAATGCCCCTCTTGTTCTCTCTTCCATGTGAATGAGGAACATTTGCTGTGTTCTCTAGCTCTCTAGTTAAATATTAAAAAATCTTTATAGATATTATACTTTGGAGATACTGAATATTAACTTTAAAATCTACATGC
>NW_025346619.1:0-6164 GCF_016433145.1 Gracilinanus agilis | reverse complement strand
CCTTCAATTGGGGAATGGCTGAACAAACTGTGGTATATGCGGGTGATGGAATACTATTGTGCTAAAAGGAATAATAAACTGGAGAAGTTCCAGGCGAACTGGAGAGACCTCCGGGAACTGATGCAGAGCGAAAGGAGCAGAGCCAGAAGAACTCTATACACAGAGACTGATATACTGTGGTAAAATTGAATGTAATGGACCTCTGTACCAGCAGCAATACAATGACCCAGGACAATTCTGAGGGATTTATGGTAAAGACGCTACCCACATTCAGAGGAAGGACTGCAGGAGAGGAAACATATAAGAAAAACAACTGCTTGAACGCATGGGTCAGGGTGGACATGACTGAGGGTGTAGACTCGAAACTACCACACCAATGCAACTACCAACAATTTGGAAATTGGTCTTGTTCAAGGACACATGACAAAACTAGTGGAAACGCGCATCGGCCAAGGGTGGGGGGGTTGCTGGGGGGGGGTTGAAGGGGAAAGGGGAGCATGAATCATGTAACCATGTTAAAAATGAATATTAATAAATGTTAAAAAAATACAAAAAAAAAAGTATATAGAAATGCTGATGATTTGTGTGTGTTTATTTTGTATCCTGCAATTTTGCTAAAGTTTTTAATTATTTCAACTAGTTTTTTAATTGATTCTCTAGGATTTTCTAAGTATGCCATCATATCATCTGCAAAGAGTGGAAACCCTTTTATTCCTGTGCTTTCTAGTGTTTTTATTAGGAATGGGTGTGGTAGTTTGTCAAAGATATTTTCTGCATCTATTGGGATAATCATGTGATTTGTGTTAGTTTCATTATTGACACAGTCAGTTATGTTGATGGTTTTCCTAATATTGAACCAGCTTTGCATTCCTGGTATAAATCCCACCTGATCATAGTGAATAATCTTTTGTGTTGTATTGCTATAGTCTCTTTGCTAGTTTTTTAAGATTTCTGCATCAATATTCATTAAAGAAATGGTCTGTAGTTTTTTTTTTTTCTGTGTACAAAAATAATTTGGTAGGCCTCCTTATTTGCTTATTTGGCCAAATAGTTTATATAGTATTGGGATTAATTGCTCTTTAAGTGTTTGATAGAATTCACTTGTGAATGAATCCATCTGATCTTGGGGAATTCATTAATGACCTGTTCAATTTCATTTTCTGAGATTGGATTTTTAAGTACTATATTTCCTCTTTTGTTAATCTAGGCAATTTATTTTTCTTGTAATTATTCATACATTTTACCTAGATTGTCAGATTTATTGTCATATAATTGGGCAAAACAGCTCCTAATGACTGCTTTAATTTCTTTTTCATTGGAAGTGAATTCACCCCTTTCATTTTTGATATTGATAATTTGATTCTCTTTCCTTTTTTAAAATCAAATTAAGCAATGCTCTTTTTTTTCATAAAACCAGCTCCTAGTCTTATTCAATAATCTCTATGCCTTCAATTTTATTAATTTCTCCTTTTATTCTTAGGATTTCCAATTTAGTCTTTAATTGGAGATTTTTAATTTGTTCTTTTTCTAGTTTTTTTATCTGCATGCCCAATTCACTGCTCTGCTTTCCCCCTATTTTATTGATAGCATTCAGTATATAAATATTCCCCTAATTACTATTTTGTCTGTATCCCATCAATTTTGATATGTTGTTTCCTCATTGTCATACTTTTTGATGAAATCAGTAATTGTTTCTATGATTTGTTCTTTGACTCACCCCTTTTGAAGAATTAGATTGTTTAGCTTCCAATTAATTTTTAACTTGTCTTTTCATGAACCTTTGTTGATTATAGTTTTATTGCATTATGATCAGAAATGTTTGAATTTATTATTTCTGCTCTTCAGCATTTGGTTGTAAAGTTTTATGCCCTAGTACATGGTCAGTTTTTTAAATGTACTATGTGTTGCTGAAAAGAATGTATGTTCCTTTTTTTAAATCACCATTAATTTTCCCCAGAGATCTATTAAATCTAACTTTTCTAAAATTTCATTCATTTCTTTTACTGCTTTCTTGTTTATTTTTCATTAGATTTATATAGGGAAGGTTGAGGTCCTCCATTAGTATACTTTTATTATCTATTTCCTCTTTAAGCTCCTTTAGTTTCTCCTTTAAAATTTTGGAGGCTATACCATTTGGTTGTAAGAATTAAAATTTAGTTATTATAGCTATATATTAAAATTATGTGGCCGCCAGGAATCAACAATTCAGGTTGATTCCTTAATTAAATCAGACCCAAGTCAGCATGGGGTTGAAGAGTTTATTTACAATCAGGAAGGTAAGTAGGGATAAAGAGAAGAGGGATGTTAGAAGTCTAAATAAATGAAGCTGTAAGCCGCAAGGCCCAACAGCCGGATAGGCAGAGTTTAGAATTGGCCCAGCTAGGCCAAGGAAGCCAGCCTAACTTACCCACGTGACAATACAGAGTGTAATCTGTCTGTGGTCTCAGGAGATGCTTCTTCCTCTAGTTCCAGACGGCAACTGCCCCCACAGGAAGTTCACTCACTTACTTAAAGAGATAGTGTCTTTCATCACTTCCTGTGGTCCACCTCTAATTCAAATGGACAAATGGCAGTTTCTACATTGATTTGGACTGCCCAAAGGGCAGTCCCTTATTCTTGATTTGTTACTTATTGTCACGTGTGGGTAACTCTCCCCTCCCCACTAAGGGAGGTGGGAGTGACATCATTAGCACGCCTGGGTTGAGTAGATTTTTGACTATTAATGGGAAAGAGCTAATTTCTATTTACACAATCCCCCCTGATGATCATTGGGTGCCTAGTCACCCCAAGTGATCATGTTACACAAACATCTTCTACCACAAAGGTCCTTCTAACTACAATAGTTAGAGATAAGAGGGAAATGGAAAAGAGAGAAAGCAAAACCAATGTTTTGCTAAGTGCGTTGACAAGAAACCAATTGGGGGCAGTCCCCAATCAGCATAACATGTACAATTAAGGTAACTGTTCAAAAAACCCATCAGTCCATTCATTAGTACCCAAAGTTCGTTCTGGATCACTTGATGCAACAAAACCCCATCAGTTCAATCAATTGCAACCCAAAGTTCATTCTGGATCTCTTGATTAAACGTAGGTTCTTCAGGCATCTCTCTGCAAACAGTTCATTCTCTGGATTTAAGGAATCAGCAAGTTTCTTTCCCTGAGAATTTTCTCAAACAAAACCAAAAATTAATCTTGGATATAATAAAAATACGATTAATCTTGGATTTCATAAAAATACAATCCCCCCTGACGTGGTATTTAGAAAGAAATACCCAGATCAGCTCAATATATACAGTTGAATCATGGGGTTGTATGAGTCAATTCAAAAGAAAAAAGAAAGAAAAAAATATAAAAATCAAATAGAAGAAAATTGAAGCTTTTGAGAAAAAAAACATTAAAATCAAAATATCAAAAATTATGTACATAAAAAATTTTTGAAGAAAACAAAATAAAATTATAACAGGCCCTTGTATTAGGGTCTAATCAATTATAATTTCCATCCTACTAGTCTGTAGGATACAATGCAGTAATACTGCACTTACCCATTTGCAGCTAAGACTATAGGAAGTTGCCATTCTATAAGAGAGAAAAAAGGACCAGATTTTAAAGGCAAGGGAAGCGTCTGTCATTCCCTTTACTCTCAGGAGTATATGGGTGAGCCAAATAATAGCCAACCTGTGGTACCTGACTGGCAGTGTAGTTCGGAGAGTCCTACGTCTTAACATATGTTAAGCATCGCAGCTTCGATTCTTACACTGAGTTCAAGTCCTCAGTGTTGGCGTGGGAGTACCTCAATCCCACCTGTATATGTGTGATCTCTTTAGCCTCGTGCTCCTCGGCACTGTGCAGATGTTCTCAGAAATCCCATTGGATTTGTCGGTCGGTCTTCATGACCTGGTGCTTTCCTTAGCACCATTAATGGCTCATGTGTTCCCTTCTCCTGGAATTAGATAGAAGCATTAATCACAGTCCCATAACATTTAACAATATATGGCAAGTTCTTGGAGTCTACACCTTGTGAGTAAGCAGTAATATTACAGCAATTATATATATATTAAAATTATAGCATTGCAAAAAATGAAAAAATTAAGTGATTATATGTACTCAAGTACAAGAAATGAGAAAAAAGAAAAAATATCAATTATTCAATTAAAGATATTAGGTAAATCAATAAGAAAATTAAAATAAAATCAGGGAAAGAATCAAGACAAACCAATGATTCCAAATTAACATCCATGAGTCCATGAACTGTTATCTCCAATGCAGGTAACAGGAAACAGTCAATCAGGTTCAATAGAAGATGCCCTCTTTACATGTGAACAATGAATCCAAGAGTCCTTTTCTCCGATCTTTATAGCTGTTGGGGTGGTTATTAAAATTTCAAACGGGCCATCCCACGAAGGCTGGGTTGCCCCAGTGCGCTGGAAGTTCTTTATATACACTTTGTCTCCTGGATTCAGGTCGTGAAGTGAAAAGTCTATTGGTCCTGCTTGTACTGCAGTTCCAGATTCATGGAGTTCACGCAGTCTGTGTTGCAATTCCTGTATATAGGAAGCAATAGAAGTATCTCCTCCTAATAGTGATGTATATGCAGGAGAAAAAGGTTTAGCCTGTATAGGAGGATGTCCAAAAAGCATCTCATACGGTGAGATGTGTATATCTCCCCTAGGTCTGCTTCTAAGATAAAATAGAGCTAGAGGGAGAATTTCAGGCCATTTTAGATGTGTCTCAGTACATAATTTGCCAATCATGGTTTTAAGTTCTCTGTTCATCCGTTCAACTTGGCCTGAGCTCTGGGGGTGATATGGTACATGGAATTTTGGAGTTATCCCCAGGCATGAATATATTTCAGATAAAACTGAATCAGTAAAGTGACTCCCTCTGTCCGAGTCAATACGTGCAGGCAGACCAAAACAAGGAATGATTTCTTTTAAAAGCACCTTGGCAACAAAGGCTGACGTGGCTCGGGCAGTAGGAAATGCTTCCGGCCACCTGGTCAGTTGATCCACTATGACCAGACAGAATTTATATTGTCCAGCCTTTGGCATTGTTATGAAATCAATTTGTAGGTGCTCAAAAGGTGTGTAAGCCAATGGACGCCCACCAAAAGCCTTGCCACGAAAAGCGTGTTGGTTATATGCTTGGCAAGTAGGGCAAGCTGCACACACTTTAGAGGCTATAGTGGTTATGCCAGGAGCTATCCATACTCTCTTAACAGAGTCCACGATGCCCTGGGTACCAAAATGACCATTTTTATGAATAGATTGGCAAATTTGGCGATAAAAGTGTCTAGGGAGCAGGGGTTTTCCTTCAGAGGACACCCATACTCCATTTATCTATTTGGCTTTAAATTTCTGCTTCCATTTTGTTATTTCCTTCTCATCATAGGAAAGTGATAAATTTAAGTCATCAGTGGTTGTTAATGTTAAAATTAGTTCAGGCCCTTCTATTGCTGCTAGCTTTGCAGCAATATCTGCCCGATTATTTCCCTTAGAGACAGGGTCAGTGCCACCTGTATGAGCAGAGCAGTGAACTACAGCTAGGGCTTTTGGTAGCTGGAGAGCAGAAAGAACTTCATTAATAATTTTTGCATTAGCTATAGATTTTCCAGCTGAGGTTAAAAATCCTCTCTGGAGCCATAACATACCCACTGCATGACATATTCCAAATGCATATCGAGAATCCGTATAAATTGTAGCCTTTTTATCTTTGGCAATTATACATGCATGTTTTAGAGCCATGAGTTCTGCGGCTTGAGCACTTAGATTTGAGGGCAGTGAAGCTGACCATACAGTGTTAAATTCTGTAACTACAGCAGCTCCAGTGTAGCGTATGCCATCCCTCATAAATGAAGAGCCATCAGTAAATAAAACTAGATCAGGATTCTCTAAAGGAGTGTCCAGGAGATCGTCTCGTGGCTTTTCAGCCATGGACACTAGTGTTTCACAATTATGTAAAGGTTCTTCTGAAACTGGTAAATCTGGAAGTAAGGTGGCTGGGTTAAGGGTTGTACAACGTTTTAAAGTAATATTTTCATTATTTAGCAAGGTTATTTCATACCTTGTAATTCTCTGATCAGAAAATGCCTGTGTTCTATGTCTTAGCAGTAATGCTTCTACTTCATGTGGGCACATAATTGTTAATGGGCATCCCAATACTAGATC
>NW_025346618.1:0-4726 GCF_016433145.1 Gracilinanus agilis | reverse complement strand
GGGAGTTCTGCTTTTCACATCAAAGTCAGGCCACTGTTTGGCCCAACACCCAAAACTCTCTACTATTCTACTCATCTGTGGTCTCCAGGAAAATTTATCCTATCCACCCCACTGGCTTTGCCTGGACTCGTTACTTAATTAAATCCTACCCTACCCTCTTGTATTCTCCCCATCTCAGTCATACTGAATCCTGGGTACCTCCCTTCACCTTCTCTAGCCTCTCCTACCTAACCTCTCAGCTCCATTCACCTCAACAGTGTGCTGTCCGTGCCCAGTGCACATTTTCAGCTGGCACTCTGCTGCCTCACACTTTCTCTCTCCAGCAGGCCACAGAAACTTCTTCCCTTGGCAGCTTCACTCCTCCCCTGGACTTGTCACATGGGAAATGCTTTCCACGCAAGAGGCTTCCTCCTCGGATTAACTGGTTCCTTCTGAAACCTACATTTTCAGTATGCCCAAACCAGGCGTGTGACACCCCTGATTCTCTAAACGTTCTTTATGAGGCCTGAGTGTGCACAGGCACACTCGTCTCTCCCACCAGTCAGCTCTTGCCCCTTGAGAATGGAAGTTCCTTGATGATCTTACTCCTCTGGAAATTGAGGTCTCAAGTTAACCAACGTAGCCATCTCCTTACACCTTCTGATACTTACCAGCCTGGCTTCCCCTCCTTGCCCATGCTTTTTCAATCCTGATGGCATCTCTTTCTCACCTCCCCGGCTCACAGGTCCCAGAAGAAGATGAGCAAATCTCCTTGTTCCTCACTACTAGAGTCAGATGTTTGCTTATCTGCCTCTAATCAGCAGCTTCTTCTCCTCTAAGGATCTAACTTGCTGCCATTATTCCCTGGATTGCTGCAAAATCCTGTGTGTGTGTGGGGGGGTGCCTACCTCCAATCTCTCCTCCATTCAGTGCATCTCCACCCAACCAGTAAAGTGATTTTCCTAAAGGCCTGGTCTGCAGTAACTCCCTATCTCTACCTGGATTGAATACTGAATCATCTATTTGGCATTCACAGACCTTCAACACCTCTATACCCTCCCACCTCTCCAGGCTTCTTGTTCCTCACTCCCAAAGACTGACCCCTGAACAAGATGTTCCATCTCTTGGCTCCAGGCATTTCCCAACTAAAATCCCACCTTATCCAAGAAGCTTCCCCAGTCCCTTTTAATTCCAGTGCCTTCCCTCTGTTCATGAGTTCCCATTTACCTTGTCTAGAGCCTGCTCTGTACATGCTTGTTTTCACATTGTCTCCCCAATTAGAGTGGAAGCTCCTTGAGGACAAGGTCTACTGTTTGTCCCTTTCTATTCCCTGAGCTGAGCACACAGTAGGTGCTTAATGTTTACCTAATGATTGACTGACACCAGAGGACTTCAACAAATATGTGAATATTCCCCTTAAACAGTTTATACTCCCACTTCTTCAATCTAGTCAACACTATGACCTACTTGTCCACTCTCCTTCAGCAAAATACAGAAATGGGCACACACTTGACCTTGCCATCACTCACAAGTAGTCTTCTTCTTCCATAACCATCAATCCTGAAATTATTTATCTCCTCTCATTTCACCTCTTTCTAAATTTAACTTCTCTAAAACCTATTCTCCTTCTTCATCATCTTCATCATCACCTCTAAACATCACCTTTAACTCTTCCAACCCTCACCATAATTGCTCTGGAAATGCTCTCCTCCCTTACTAATCTGGATTTTATAGTAAACCAGTTTAATTCCACACTATACCCAACTCTCGAATTCCATGGAACTATATCCCATTGGTGCTTATGCTTTACCTACCTCCAAACTGGCCTCACTCCTACCATCAAACATGCTCCACTCCCCTTTGCACACTGCTAAATATAGCTAGACAGAGTTATGCAACTACACCAACCAAATCTACTATATTAATGTTATCTAATTTCAACTGGACCTACAAAGGAGCAAGGACATGTTTCCACTCTTCCTCATTTGATTCTCTATCCCATTCTCACAATGGTTATTCCAAATCTCCTCTTTTCTAACTTTCTCATACCTCCCTACACTCTATCCTCTCAATTGACCTTCCCTTATATGTTACTTAGCAATAAAAATCATTTGTTGTGGGCTACTGCTTTTATTCTTTTCTAAACCTCATGACACCCTCTCAGGCTTTACTCCAATTTCTAATAAAGAGGAGGCCTTTAACTTCAAGGACAAACTTTCAACGTGTGCCTTTGATACAATCCCATTTTTCAAGCACAGTATCCCACTAACAGTTCCCTTCTTTCTACAAATTTAAATATCTTCCCCTGCTATTTTCTTCTTTGATGTCTATACACATACCCTAGCCTTGCCCATTCTTAAAAAAAAACTTTCAGAGAATTCAGCCATCTCTGCTAGTTATCACTCTAAATCACTTTGCTCTTCTCAGCTAATCTCCTTGAGAAAGATATCTATATTGCTTCTACCTCTTTTCCTCTGACTTGATCCTAAACCCTCTGCCATCTAGGTTCTGACTTTATTATTTGACTGAAATGGCTATCTCCAAAGTTTCCAGTGAATACCATTTCCCCAATACTCATTCCTCCTGACCTCTGTATCACAGGACACTGATGACCATCCTAATGGATACTCTCTTCCCTCTGGCTTTTCATGACTCTGCATTCTCTTTGTTCTCTTCTTAACTGGCCACTCATTCTCAGTTTCCTTGCTAGAACTTTATGTCAAGCCCACTAACTATGAGTGTACCAAGGCTCTGTCCTACCAAGGCTCTGTTCTACCTTCCCTTTCTTCCCCTCTCTCTCTATACTATCTCACTTGGTGATCTCATCACACCTCTTATGGATCCAATTATAATTTTTATACAAATGATTCTAAAATCTGCACAGCCCTAGTCTTTCTCCAAATCCAAACCACAAATTTCCAATAGCGATTTTAAACTTGAGGTATCTATCATAGGCACCTTAAACTCAACATTTTAAAAACAATACTCATTATCATTCCCCCTAAATCTATCCATCTTCCAGACTTCTCTATTAACTATTGAAGAAACCACTATTTCTCTAATCACCCATATATTTCAACATTAGTATTGTCCTCAACTCACCACTGGCATTCACTTGATAGATCATATCCCTTACCAAATCTTTGCATGTCTTTTTACACAATTCTCATTTATGTCCTCTTCTCTCTACACATAAAGTGACCATCCTAGTTCAGGCCCTCCTGGCCTCTTACCTGAACTATTGCAAGAACTCCTCATTAGGCTCCATAACTTGAACCTTAAATGATGTTATCTTCTAAGACTGTGTATTTGGAAAATTCTACCTAAGAAGTGAAGGGATTTGCCCAAGGATGTGTAGGCTACATTTCTAACTACTAAAGTCAATATTCTTAGGACTGTAAAATGCAGCAAAAAGTAGGGACTGGGTCACATTTCCTAACTGTCACCAAAAAGTGATGGGCCCAGGTGCATTGGGAGTCACAGCACCCCAAGACCAGCAATCCTGTTGCTTCCTGCCTGGCACTCAAACCATCATCTTCTGTGCAAAGGGGGCCAGCCACCCCTATCAACCTCTGACTAATTGCTATACATAGCATATTATGACTGGGAAGGTTGGAGCAACCAGGCCCCCCTTCACAGAGGCAGCATGGATCAAGCAAGTCCAACAACTCTCCACCACCTTGACAACCACGCCTCGCCTCTGACCATGATAGAAACAGTCACAGACCTTGAGCCCAAGAGCCTTGGGAGTGATAATGCTTCCAGTCCAGTGTCTACAGCCATCACCCTGGGGAAGCAACCCTTGTGGAGATACAGTCAGGCAATTGCTTCTCCAGGTGTTACAGCCATAGCCTACTTCAGGAGAATGAAACCCACACAAAAAAGTGTTCACCACTCAAGTGGTGAGCACTTCTCCACACTATTTCTTGGTGTCCATCAAAGGCAAAAATATTGAAATGGAATGTAATCTAAAACTAAAAAGTTTTTTCCACGATGAAAAAGCATTAGTACCAAGAGTTCCAGAAACCCACCTACCTGGAGTACAATGAATATTTTAAAGCTGTTGTTAATTTTCTCAAGAAATATGCCTCACAATGGGTGAGACTTCCCCCTCTATAACAAGTATCTGATGCACAACCACACCAACCATCAAGGGACCAAATAGAGGAAATGAGACCCTAGCAATGAGGAGAACTGGCAAGAAAATGAATCAATATTAAAAATAGATCAAGACACTGGTATCCTGGCGATTGGTCTTCAGGGTCTCATCAGACAAGATTTATAGGAAAACCAAGAGGATTCTGAGGAGAAATAGGAAAAATTAATGGATATTGAACTGTCGAGAATACAAGGTATGGTTCAGATTAAGATAAATCTCATGAAATTCTAGTACCTAAAACCTGTGATGTATTCACATTCTCTAACCACTATCCATGTTTCACAAACTATGCCACTATTAAAATAGTAAAGGAGGAAACAAATGTGGGAAGTCACTAGTTAATCCCATCCGAGTAGGATTTAAGAAAGATTTACATAGAAAAAGATATTAATGAGACTTGGGGCTTTTAAAGAATTGTTGTTTTAAATGGATAATCTGGGATTTTAAAAAATGTATTTTTAATTTTCCCAATTATATGTAATAACAATTTTCATCATATAATTTCTGAAATTATAAGATTCAAATTGTCTCCCTTCCTCCGTCTTTTCAGAGTTGGTAAGCAATATGACCTGGATTATATATATATAT
>NW_025346617.1:0-3421 GCF_016433145.1 Gracilinanus agilis | reverse complement strand
ACACAAATATGGTACTGATTCCAAAGCCAGGGAGATCAAAAACAGAGAAAGAAAACTACAGACCAATCTCCCTAATGAACATAGATGCAAAAATCTTAAATAGAATATTAGCAAAGAGACTCCAGCAAGTAATTAAGAAGATCATCCACCATGATCAGGTGGGATTTATACCAGGAATACAAGGTTGGTTCAACATTAGGAAAACCATCCAAATAATTGACCATATCAACAGTCTAAGAAACAAAAATCACATGATCATCTCAATAGATGCTGAAAAAGCCTTTGACAAAATACAGCATCCATTCCTATTGAAAACACTGAAAAGTATAGGAATAGAAGGACCTTTCCTAAAAATAATAAACAGTATATACCTAAAACCATCAACAAACATCATATGCAATGGGGATAAATTAGAAGCCTTCCCAATAAGATCATGAGTAAAACAAGGATGCCCATTATCACCTCTATTATTCAACATAGTACTAAAAACACTAGCAGTTGCAATTAGAGAAGAAAAAGAAATTGAAGGTTTCAAAATAGGCAAGGAGGAGACTAAGCTATCACTCTTTGCAGATGATATGATGGTCTACTTAAAAAATCCTAGAGAATCAACTAAGAAGCTTGTAGAAATAATCAAAAACTTTAGCAAAGTTGCAGGATACAAAATAAATGCACATAAATCATCAGCATTCCTATACATTTCCAACACACTAGAGCAGCAAGAAGTAGAAAGAGAAACACCATTTAAAATCACCCTAGACAATATAAAATACTTAGGAATCTATCTACCAAAACAAACATGGCAATTATATGAAAACAACTACAAAACACTTTCCAAACAAATAAAACTGGATCTAAACAATTGGAAAGTCATTGACTGCTCATGGGTAGGATGAGCTAACATAATAAAAATGACAATTCTACCCAAATTAATTTACCTATTTAGCGCCATACCTATTAAGCTACCAAAAAACTTCTTTACTGAATTAGAAAAAACTATAACAAATTTCATTTGGAATAACAAAAGATCAAGAATATCAAGGGAAATAATGAAAAGAAATGTGAAGGAAGGGGGCCTAGCAGTACCAGATATTAAACTATACTATAAAGCAGCAGTCATCAAAACAATATGGTACTGGCTAAGAAACAGAGAGGAGGATCAGTGGAATAGACTTGGGGTAAATGACATCAGCAAGACAGTGTATGATAAACCCAAAGAGCCCAACTTTTAGGACATGAATCCACTATTTGACAAAAACTGTTGGGAAATTTGGAAAACAATATGGGAGAGATTAGGTCTAGATCAACATCTCACACCCTACACCAAGATAAATTCAGAATGGGTCAATGACTTGAATATAAAGAGGGAAACTATAAATAAGTTAAGTGAACACAGAATAGTATACTTGTCAGATCTCTGGGAAAGGAAAGACTTTAAAACCAAGCAAGAGTTAGAGAAAATTACAAAATGTAAATTAAATGGTTTTGATTATATTAAACTTATAAGCTTTTGTACAAACAAAAACAATGTAGTCAAAATCAGAAGGGAAACAACAAATTGGGAAAAAATCTTTATGACAAAAAACTCTGACAGGGGTCTAATCACTCAAATATACAAGGAGTTAAAGTAATTGTATAAAACATCAAGCCATTCCCCAATTGATAAATGGGCAAGAGACATGAATAGGCAATTTTCAGGTAAAGAAATCAAAAGTATCAATAAGCACATGAGAAAGTGTTCCAAATCTCTAATAATTAGAGAAATGCAAATCAAAACAACTCTGAGGTATCAGCTCACACCTAGCAGATTGGCTAAAATGAAAGAAGGGGAGAGTAATGAATGTTGGAGGGGATGTGACAAAATTGGGACATTGATGCATTGCTGGTGGAGCTGTGAACTGATCCAGCCATTCTGGCTGGCAATTTGGAACCATGCTCAAAGGGCTATAAAAGAATGCCTGCCCTTTGATCCAGCCATACCATTGATGGGTTTGTACCCCAAAGAGATCATATATAAACAGACTTGTATGAAAATATTTATAGCTGTGCTTTTTGTGGTGGCAACAAACTGGAAAAGGAGGGTATGCCCTTCAATTGGGGAATGGCTGAACAAACTGTGGTATATGCGGGTGATAGAATACTATTGTGCTAAAAGGAATAATAAACTGGAGGAGTTCCAGGCGAACTGGAGAGACCTCCAGGAACTGATGCAGAGCGAAAGGAGCAGAGCCAGAAGAACATTGTACACAGAGACTGATATACTGTGGTAAAATTGAATGTAATGGGCTTCTGTACCAGCAACAATGCAATGACCCAGGACAATTCTGAGAGATTTATGGTAAAGAACGCTACCTACATTCAGAGGAAGAACTGCAGGAGAGGAAACATATAAGAAAAGCAACTGCTTGAACACATGGGTCGGGGTGGACGTGATTGGGGATGTGGACTTGAAACCACCACACCTATGCAACCACCAACAATTTGGAAATAGGTCTTGATCAAGGACACATGACAAAACCAGTGGAAATGTGTGTCGGCCATGGGTGGGGGGAGTGTGGGGGGTGAAGGGGAAAGTAGGAGCATGAATCATGTAACCATGTTAAAAAATGATTATTAATAAATGTTTAAATTTAAAAAAATCACAGTAAGAAAATTCACAGGAATATTATAGCAAAGTTTTATAATCCCTAGGTTAAGGAGAAAATTCTATAAGCAATAAAAAAGAAATAATGAAAATACTATGGAGATGCAATCAAGATAATACAAAATTTTGCAACTTCTCCATTAAAATAATGAAGGGCATGGAATACAATATTGTGAAGAGCAAAGGAACAGAGTTTACAATCAAAATAACCTACTCAGCAAAACTAAGTATCATCATACAAGGAAAGAAATAGACATTTAAAAAATATAAGACTTCTCTGAATTTTTGAAAAATGACTAGTTCTGAATGGAAAATTTTGTCTGTAAGAATGAGAAGAATTATAAGAAGATTAAATGAAAGACATTTTAAAGGAGTTAATATGGTCAAAATGTTTACTTCTCATATGGGAAAATGTTATGTTTAAAGATTAAGAATGATCTTGTTAATTGGGTTGTGTGAATGAGCATTTATAGATAAAAGCTTTGAAGCTGAATTGAATATAATAGAATGAGTTAAAAAAGAAAACAAAATTGTATGAGAAGAGATAAATTGGAATAATCATCTCATATAAAGGGAAAGTAAAAACAAGAATAAGATAACCATGGAAAATGTTTCTAAAAAAATAAAATATTAAAGAAATTTTTAAAAAGAGGCATAGATAAAAGAAATGTTACAATGAAGGGAAGGAGAGGAAGAATGAAGAGATCATAATACTTGTATCTTATTCTCCTCTGATCAGTGTAGAAGAGGGAATAATATATATATATATATACATAT
>NW_025346616.1:0-3403 GCF_016433145.1 Gracilinanus agilis | reverse complement strand
TTATCACAAGTTCAAATACATACCTAAAAAGCTTTTGACACTTAGTGCTACTTAGAATGCTTTGGGTGCTACATGTCATTTACCACTGTATTCATAAGAATTTATAAAAATCATATTTTGAACCCTTATATTTCTTTAAATCAATATATTGCCGTTCATAAAATTCACAAAACATCTAACAAATTCAAAGAAAGAGGGAAAAGACTCAGTCTAGGATTGAATTCAATGGGCTTGAAACTATATGACACTTCCCATGCTGGGGTGAAGGTGGGAGATTATGTTGTGTAGTGTGATTGTCTCATTTCTAAAAGTTTATAAAAAGTCAGAACATCAGATAACCATGATGAAAAAGAAAAAAAAAGTATTAAGTTAACTTTTTTTTAATGATTGGTTTTGTAAACTTTGGAGTTGACTTGCACAGAGCTTGGACAAGCCATTCCCTCTTATCAAAAGAGTAGGAGGAACCTATTGCTAGTTCTGGTACAGCACAGCCACAAATAGATCACCAACCCATAAACTACATTTTAAAGGCTAAAGGAATTGAGAAAAGTCTTTGAATCACATTACAATAGCATTTATGTTGTAATGGTATCCATCTCTTCATGTACAGCTAACATTTGCATTTTGGGGAAGATTTCCCCCTCTGCATCCAAGAAAGAGTCCTGCTATCATTATCTCACTTGTGCAAAAGTTAATTAGGCTCATTGTGAGATAAGATATTCAGAGGGATGCTATTAGGTTTTTCGTTTTTTTCTTTTTTTCTTTTTAATTTCCCCCCTCATGACATTTTCAGGTAGCAGATCCCTGAAATCAGACCAAATTTATTGTCCTCTCCATATGCTACATAATTTTTTGAGGCATCTACATGCCAGGCATATTTTGGGTATTAAATAATTGGTATCATTTCACAACTTTTCCATCTGTGGTACTCATCACCATATAATTAAATTACAAATATTTTAATTTCTAACATTGCCAATGCAGAACATAATCATTTGGCTCTGCTTACCTGTGTGTATTTCAGTAGTTAGTGGTTTTTCATTAAATATTCATAATTCTGACCTGCACAGCCACTTATTCTTAATGAACAAATCAGACCATATTCCCTATTCTATTTTCAAAATAATTTTTCCCTCCTCCTTCCTCTAAATAACAAAATGTGAGCACTGTGAAAACTGTGCTTTTTGGCAAAATATTGCAATTTACTTAGTTGTAAAATAAGAAAATGTCATGATTAGTTATGTTTTCATCCAGCACTTATTTTCTTCATGTTGATTAGCATTGATATAATTAAATATAATGAAATTATTTTGTAATTAATGGCTTGTTAGGTTATTTATTTACATAGATGATAAAATTTCATAGAGGCAACAAAAAACCTTTCATAACAACAACCAAAACCCACATATAACAATCCCCAACCTGAAATGGAATAGACTAATTAAAACTCATGAAATAGAAATTCACAATTTAAAAGCTTGATGTTTTTCCCATAATTTTCATTAAGTTGTCTAATTACAGTGTATCTAATCTGAAATAGTTTACTTCCCCAATAAATTAGTCTTTTTTTCTCTCCTCTTGATCATGTAATTCTGGGTTTGTAATCTCTAATTTATCTGGCATATTTGTTGTATGAGTGCAACAGAAACAATATTATTTCTGCACTTCCTTTAGCTCCCTCGTCTATGTGATTCTGGGAAGAAGTCAGACAGAACTGGACAATAAATCTGTAAAAGCATGTTACTCAAGCTCATCTCCTCCCTAGAGGCCATTGCCTACATTTTTTGACATATGTTGGTTGGGGAATAGAATTTTACAGCAAAAGGGTTGAAATCAATAAGTGAAAACAGTAAGTATAGATATTATATAAGAAAAAATCCTTTTTTTCTACATCTCTCCATTATTTTTTCTACTGGACTCTTTCTTAAGATCATAGCTGATTTGAAAACTACACTGAAGTTTAAAAAAAAAAACTATACAATTAAGCACAAAGCCAGATAAAATATGGCCAATTGAAAATTCAGTAAAATCTCATTTATCCTTATTGGTTGGGTGCAATTCTAGCTCACTGATTTTTCTGATTAACATTGGGTTGATTGTAGCATTTTAGAGCTGTAAAGGACTGTAGAAGTGTCATCCCTACTCCCACTTCAATTTTATAATTAAGGAGAATAGGAACTAGAAAGAATAATACTTTTTGATTCAATTCAGCCACAAACATTCATTAAACATCTACTATGTACAAAACAATTTAGTAGGAATTTGGTATATGTGGATAAAATATGACCTAGTTCTTATTTTCTAAGGTCATACAATGTATGTGTGTGGGAGCAAGAATTAGCTTGTATACAGAAAAGTGTAATAAAAGAAAATATTGGAGATAAAGGTGAAATCCAGACCAAGTGCTCTAGAAATGTTTAAGAAACAAAAGTTTTTGGTACAGGAAGCAGAATGTTATATGGATTCGGTGGAACTCTGGTGTGAATGGAAAAAAAAAGATGGCAGAAATGATATGGGAGTGGATTCTAGTCATGGTGTGAGGTGTATGAATGCATGGTGGATGGAGCCAGTGTTCTTTGGCTTGGCATGAGCCAAAGACTTCTTTTTTCTACTTAGAGGGATAAATATTTTTAATTGCAATCCATGACAAAAAAAGAGGATTGTTTTAGATAATGTTCTTCAATGGCAGTCAAACAATTTGGTTTGGGTTTGGCATGTGTCAGACAGACAAGAAGCAACTGGTATAGCTGTTAGTTGAGCAGCAATTGGACTCTACCACTATCTCTGACAGTTCCTCTCATTCCAGTATGTGCCAATCATTGTAGGGATTTTTTGTCTGGGAGAACTGATAATAATTGATAACAGACCATGACTTGGTCTGCTGCTTCATCCATCTCTTATTCTATTCTATAGGGCCAGTCTTAAGAATAAATTTTAACCATTCTCTAGTGTATCTTTGCAAAATCTTTATTTCCATCTTAAAATCAACACTGTGTATTGGTTCCAAGGCAGATTGGCAATTAGAATTAAGTGATTTACTAGGGCCCCACAGATAGAAGTGTCTAAGATCAGATTTGAACCCATGACCTTCTGTCTTTAGACCTCCCTCTTAATCCACTGAGCTACCTAGATACCACATAGTGTATGTTTACATTTCTGTTTTATCCATATATGAATGCTAGCTTATGTAATGCTTTAGAATTAAGTGGTTCCCAAACTTTTTTGGCCTACCACCCCCTTTCCAGAAAAAAATATTACTTATCCCCCTGGAAATTAATTTTTTTTTAATTTTAATAGCAATTAATAGGAAAGATAAATGCACTTGTGGCCATCACCGCCTCCCTGGATTGCTACAGCACCCACCAGGGGGCAGTGGCACCCACTTTGGGAATCACTGCTTTAG
>NW_025346615.1:0-5739 GCF_016433145.1 Gracilinanus agilis | reverse complement strand
TAAGAGTTTTATTTCCCAATGGATAGTATAGCTACTCTTCCCTCTCCTGGTTAATTACACTGAGAGTAAGGTTTGATTATTACCTCTTTATGCTCTCTTCCTCTCCTTCTTATAATAGTATTTGTCCCCTCTCCCTCCCATGCCCTCTTTGTGTGTAATAGAATATTCTATTTTCTTATTCACTCAAGTTTCTCTTGGTGTCCCCTGCTATTCACCCCCTCTTTCCCATCCCCCATGCCATCTTAGATTATTTAGTGTTCCACCCTCACCCTGTTAATTATTCTTCTGATTACTATAATAGTAAATATTATAATAGTGAATAGAGTTCACTACAGAGAATTAAACATAACATTTCTCTACATAGGAATACAGATAATTAGATCTCACTGAGGCCCTTAAAAAGGCAAATTTAAAAATTATAAGTTTTCTTCCTTTCCCCTCTGTATCTTATTAAACTTTTCAGGTTTCTCTTGATTTTTGTGGTTGGATATCAAGCTTTCCATTTAGCCCTGGTCTTTTCTGTGCAAATACCTGGAATTCTTCAATTTTTTCGAATGCCCATACTTTCCCCTGGAAATATATAGTCAATTTTGATGGGTAGTTGATCCCTGGTTGCAGGCCCAGCTCCTTTGCCTTTCTGAATATTGTATTCCACGCCTTGCGGTCTTTTAGCGTGGAGGCTGCCAAATCCTGTGTGATTCTGATTGGTGCTCCTTGATATTTGAATTGTTTCTTTCTGGCTTCTTGTAAGACTTTTTCTTTTGCTTGGAAACTCTTGAATTTTGCAATGATATTTCTGGGTGTTTTCCTTTCTTGATCGAATGTCGCAGGTGTTCTATGAATCCTTTCAATGTCTATATTACCCTCTTGTTGTAGGACTTCAGGGCAATTTTGCTGAATTATTTCTGTTAGTATGGAGTTCAGGTTTCTATTAATTTCTGGTTTTTCTGGAAGACCGATTATTCTCAAATTGTCTCTTCTAGACTGGTTTTCTTGGTCTGTCACTCTCTCATTGAGATATTTCATGTTTCCTTCTATTTTTTCAGTCTTTTGGCTTTGTTTTATTTGTTCTTGTTGTCTTGAGAGATCATTAGTTTCTACTTGCTCAATTCTAGCCTTTAGGGATTGATTTTCAGCTATAATCTTTCGGTTTTCGGCCATAATCTTCTGGTTTTCGGCCATAATCTTCGGTTTTCAGCCATAATCTTCTGGTATTCCTTTTCAATCTGGTCATTTCTGGTGTTCAGTTTCTGAGCCTCACTTTCCAATTGCATGATTCTACCTTTTAAACAGTTATTTTCTTGCCAGATTTCTTCCATTTTCCTCAAAATCTCAGTTTTGAACTCTTCCATAGCTTGTGAGGAGTTTTCCTTATTTGAGGAGGGTCCAGATGCTTGTTTGTTCTCCTCCTCTGTTTGCTCGGTTGTCTGGATTTTCTCTGTGTAAAAGCTGTCGAGTGTTAAAGGCTTCTTTTTCTTGTTGTTATTCTTTCTCTTCTGAACTTCCTGAGACTGAGTAGCCATTGTTAGCCCAGCAGCTTCTCAGATTTATCTTCGCGCTCAGTGTCTGTCTGCGGTCTACTGGCTCCTGAGGTCTGAGTTCTGGTTTTTTCCAAGGTCAAGCCCCCTGGTGGACCCCCTTGCTTGATCCTCTGCCAGAGTTTCCTTTACAAGTCTCAGGGCGCTGCTTCCACAGTCGTATACCCGTCCACACTGGTTCCCCACTTAGGCTTTAGTTCCTGGCTGTGTCTGCCTCCACCCACGCCTCTGTTGTGCCTGCGCTCTCAGCCCGCATTCTGCGTCCACTCTCTGCTCCCGCGCTCAGATTTCGCGTGCGTTTTTTGGCTTATTGGGGTCCTAAATCTTGCTGCTCTCAGGAACAGGCCCCGGAGCTGCCAATGACTCAATGGGTGCCCCAAACTTGCTCTATTTCTTTTTAGCTGGCTTCAGCGCTTTAGATGTTGTGTGTGGAGGGGGTGGGGATGGGGTGGTTGCTCAGCCTGTGATTTGGTGAGAGCTGTTTCACCCCTTTATAACATGGAAATGCCTCGGTTCCACTTACCTTCCACGCTGTGCCCTGTTGTGGGGTTCCTCCGTTCGTCTGGACTTGTTTTTATGTCCCCTTGAGGAGTTTTGTGTGTTTCGGTCAGGAGAGGTTAAGAGGTGCTTCTTACTCTGCCGCCATCTTAACCCGGAAACCTAGAGTGATCTTTTAACATAAAAACCCTAATCATATCCCAATCAAACTATGTGATTGATCATATTTTTCTTTTGTATTTCTGTTCCCACAGTTCTTTTTTCTGGATGTGGATAGCATTCTTTCTCATAAGTTTCCCTGGATTTTCCTGGGTCATTGCTTTGCTGCTAGTAGAAAAGCCTATGGCATTTGATTTTGTCATAATGCATCAGTCTCTGTGTACAATGATCTCCCGATTCTGCTCCTTTCATTCTGCATCAATTCCAGAAGGTCTTTTCAGTTCACATAGAATTCCTCCAATTCATGATTCCTTTCAGCACAATAATATTCCATCACCAATAGATACCACAATTTGTTCAGCCATTCCCCAATCGATGGACACCACCAACATTTCCAGGTTTTTACAAACATAAAGAGTGTGGCTATAAATATTTTTGTACAAATCTTTTTCCTTATTATCACTTTGGGGTACAAACCCAACAGTGGTATGGCTGGGTCAATGGGTAGGCATTCTTTTAAAGCCTTTTGGGCATAGTTCCAAATTGCCCTTCAGAATGGTTTGACCAATTCACAACTCCACCAGCAGTATATTAGTGTCCCAATTTTGCCACACCCCCTCCAACATTTATCACTTTCCTTTGCTACCATATTGGCCAGTCTGCTTTCTGTAAGGTGGTGCCTCAGACTTGTTTTGATGTTCATTTCTCTAATCAGGAGGGATTTAGAACACTTTTTCATGTGCTTATTGATAGTTTTATTTGATCACTGTCTATTGATGGCCTTTAAACATTTGTTGTTTGGGGGAATGGCTTGATTTCTTTGTAAATTTGACTTAGTCCCTTTTATATTAGGGAAAATTTGTCAGAATGTTTTGTTATAAAAATGTTCTCCAAGTTTGTTGCTTTCCTTTTAATTTTGGTTGTATTGATTTTGTTTGCACACAAACTTTTTAAATTGTTATAATCAAAGTCAATCATTTTACATTTTGCAAAGTTCTCTATCTCTTGCTTGGTCTTAAATTTCTTCCTTTCCCACAGATCTGACAGATCTACCATTTTATATTCACCTAATTTATTTAACTCTTTCTATTTAAGTCATTTGGGTGGCTCAGTGGATTGAGAGCCAGGCCTAGAGACTGGAGGTCCTAGGTTCAAGTCCAGCCTCGGACACTTCCAGCTGTGTGACCTTGGGCAAATCACTTGACCCCGATTGCCTACCCTTACCACTCCTGGGCCAAGGACGGTCCCTAGCCCGGATGAAAAAGGAGGAGGGTTGGGCGTGGGGCTAGCATCCCCACCCTGTAAAAACTACATCTGCTAAAGAAACTGCAACCTAAAGTAGGGGCAGCTGGGCTAGCTCAGTGGATTGAGAGCCAGGCCTAGAGACGAAAAGGTCCTAGGTTCAAACCTGGGCTCAGACACTTCCCAGCTGGGTGACCCTGAGCGACTGGGTGACCCATTGCCTACTGGTTGTGGCCCTCCTATGCTCCTAGAATGGAGTCCCAGGATAAAAAAAATTTTAAGTCACTTACCCATTTTGAATTTATCTTTGTATAGAGTATAAAGTGGTTGATCTAAACTTAATTTTCCCCTATTATTTTCCATTTTTCCCAGCATGTTTTGTCAAATAGTGAGTTCTTGTCCAAAAAGTTGGGGTCTTTGGGGTTATTGAGCATTAGCTTGAAGAGGTCATTTACCTCTAATCTATTCCATTGATCCACCCTTCTGTCTCTTAGCCATTACCATATTGTTTCGATTAATTTGCTTTTTAAAAAAGGGGGAGAACAAATTACCAGTGTAAAAATAAAAAATTTCACAACAAAATAAAAAATAAATTATATTATTAGAAACTGCCCTAGCCAACCATATGCCAGTGAAGGTGACAACTTAACTGACTTGAATAAATATTGGCAAAATTATAAAATACCCAGAACAACAGAATAAGAAATAAAGAATTTAAACAACCCAATATCAGAAAAAATAATTGAAGAAACCATAAATGAGCTACCAAATGGAGGAAAATAACAAGCCAGGATAATATGAATTTATAAGTGAATTCTATCAAACAGCCAATGAACATTTTTTGATAAATATAGCATAAGAATGGATTCTATTAAATTCCTTGTCTGGTAAAAGAAGAGTCAATACTTAAACCAGGAAAATTAAGGGTTAAGTGGACCTTTCCTTAATTTAATATAATTTAATATAGTTTGCACACTCTTGGATGAAGCATTATGACTATTAGATTTGTTTCCTAAGGTGACCCAGAAAAAAAGAAAAGAAATTATATGTTCTATATATTTATAGCAGATATATTTGTAGTGAGAAAGGTTTAGAAATTGAGAAAATAGCCATCATTTAGAAATTGTTAAACAGGTTATGGCATATGATTGTGATGGAATACTACTGCATCATAATAAATGATGAACAGGTTAACATAAAATTATGAAGAGTGAAACAAGTAGAACCAAGGAAACCTTATATATAGCTATAGAAATAATGTTTGAAGAATGACTTATGATTGCCCATCTCCAGATAAAGAAATGAAAAATAGAAACATGCAAGATATCATTTATATATGCATATATCTTTTTTGTCAAATTGTTCCTTCCCTAGTGTAGAGAGGGAGAGGGAGGGAGATACCTGGGAACTTTCATGTAACAAACAAATAAATTATATACATATAAATGTGTATATGTTTAAATATGTGTATACATACACACATATATACATATCCATTCTCATTCACACATATAATATATAAAATCAAGAACCAGCCTTTTTGTAATAGAGAAAAACTATGGTCTTTTTCATCAAAGCTACAATAAAATAAAGGTGTCCATTCTCAGCACTAAAATTTAATGTTATGTACTATAAATGCTAACTATAGAAATAAGATAAGAAAAAAGTAATTGAGGCAGGAAAAGAAACAGAATTATCATTTTTTTTGCGAGTGATATAATGGCATACTTAGAGTACCCTGGAGAATCAAATGAAACACTGAAACAATGATTAATTTTGGCAAAATTGCAGGATGTGAAGTAAGTCCTCATAAATTATCAGCATTTCTGCATATTAACAATAAAACCAAGCAAGAGATAGAAAGAAGTTCCATTTAAAATAATTACATAATGTATAATGTATTTAGGAGTCTACCTGCCAAGACATATAGGAGTTATTTTAATATAACTATAAAACACTGTTTTCAGAAATAAAAACAGTCTAATGAAATTATAATATGACCTAAATTAATTTACTCATTCAGTGTTATACAAATCAAACTACTAAAAAATTACTTTTTAAAACCAGAAAAAGAATAACAAAATTCATCTATAGGAAAGAAAGATTAAAAATCTCAAGGGAAATAATGGAAAATATTATTGCAAGGAATGGGATCAATCAGTATCAAATCTCAAACTTTACTATTAAGAAGGAATCATGAAAACCTTTTCGTACTGGCAGGGAGAAAGGCAGAGACAGAGAGAGAGAGAGAGAGAGAGAGAGAGAGAGAGAGAGACAGAGAGAGAGAGAGAGAGAGAGAGAG
>NW_025346614.1:0-1454 GCF_016433145.1 Gracilinanus agilis | reverse complement strand
TGTGGGGGGTGGGGAGGGGCTTCTTCCTCTCGCGTTTTAGTGAGAGCTGTTTCACCCCTTTATAGCGTGGAAATGCCCCGATTCTGCGTACCTTCAATGCTGCGCCCTGTTGTGGGGTTCCTTCGTTCTCTGGACTCGTTTTTATTTCCCCTTGAGGAGTCCTGTATGCTTTGGATAGGAGAGATCGAGCAGCTGCTCCTTACTCTGCCACCATCTTAACCGCAGTCTAATTGGGTTTTTAATATACTTTCTTTGGGAGTTTATACATCATCGCAATAATTTCTAAAGAGGTAAAATGATAATATTTTAGAACATATTCTTAATGAATTTTTTCTGAATACTGCAGATATTTATTTGATCTTACTACTTGGTGTTTTTATTCAGAAGACTATAGATATTTGTGTAGGTTTCCATCAGTTCTATAGAAACCATCTTCCTGTAGTTGTCCTGAGTAGTGTTTGCTCTTGCTCTCTCTCTGTCTGTCTCTATTCCTCCGTCTCTGTCTCTGTCTCAGCCTCTTTCTCTCCAGATTTAGTTTTTCATCATCTATGTCCCAACAGAGTACCCTGGAACAATCCTACCAGGTTGCAGGGTATACATCAGGAGGTGAGAACAGATTTTGTGTGATGATGAGAAGCAATTCCAGCATCCACAAGGAACCTTTAAGCTATCCCATAACTAATGGGAACTTTTTTGCCATAAGAAAGGAAAAAAAGGACTCCCAGTAGCTTTGAATTAGTTCTTTGCGATATATATTTTCTGGGTCTAGGCTGCCTTTACCCTGTTCCTTCTATGTATTTGTGAGAGAGCACATCCCTAGGGTACAGGGTGTTTTGTAAAAACTATACCACTGTTGAAAGCATTCATTTCTAAGACTTAATTAAGTCTCACTGATTAACTGAAATACACTGATAATCACAGAGGGAAGTATACTAATGGGAGCTTGAGAACTGTATTAGGATATTGCTGGGACTCTTAGTCCTAGAAATCTGAAATATGTTAATCTCTAGGGTTCTGACCCTCTAGCGAGAATACAGGTTGGATTAGTTGCCTTAAAACATGAGCTACACTATACTGGAGTGCTGGAAGTTATCTTAAAGGTTGTCTAGCTTAACCCCTCCATTTTACAGCTAATAACGAGAAGGTTCAAATGCCCTCTAAGATCCTTTCCTGCTCTAATTCTGTAATCTTATGATTGTGTGACTATGTAACCAAGGTGCCATGCACAAGTCCAAAGATGTAATAGCTTATAGATTCCTTGTTGATCCTGGATTCTCCTTTTCTTCACCACATTCAAACTGTTCCCATCTTCTGATGGGTGCACTGCAACATAGTAGGATTACTCCAAGATATTCTGCTAAGATATTGATGATAAAAAGGTTAAATCTTCTGGAGAGAGACAGACAGGGAAAGAGAGATAAATAGGGGGACAGACAGAGAATGAAAGCAAGCCC
>NW_025346613.1:0-1013 GCF_016433145.1 Gracilinanus agilis | reverse complement strand
GCAGTACCAGATATTAAACTATACTATAAAGCAGCAGTCATCAAAACAATATGGTACTGGCTAAGAGATAGAAGGATCAGTGGAATAGACTTGGGGTTAATGACATCAGCAAGACAGTGTATGATAAACCCAAAGAGCCCAACTTTTGGGACATGAATCTACTATGTGACAAAAACAGCTGGGAAATTTGGAAAACAATATGGGAGAGATTATGTTTAGATCAACATCTCACACCCTACACGAAGATAAATTCAGAATGGGTGAATGACTTGAATATAAAGAGAGAAACTATAAATAAGTTAAGTGAACGCAAAATAGTATACCTGTCAAATCTCTGAGAAAGGAAAGGTTTTAAAACCAAGCAAGAGTTAGAGAAAATTACAAAATGTAAATTAAATGGTTTTGATTATATTAAGATAAAAAGCTTTTGTACAAACAAAAAAAATATCGTCAAAATCAGAAGGGAAACAACAAATTGGGAAAAAAAATTTGTAACAAAAAACTCTGACAGGGGTCTAAATATTCAAATATACGAGGAGTTAAGTCAATGGTATAAAAACTCAAGCCATTCCCCAATTGATAAATGGGCAAGGGACATGAATAGGCAATTTACAGGTAAAGAAATCAAAAGTATCAATAAGCACATGGGAAAGTGTTCTAAATCTTTAATAATTAGAGAAATGCAAATCAAAACAACTGTGAGGTCACCTCACACCTAGCAGATTGGCTAAAATGAAAGAAGGGGAGAGTAATGAATGCTGGAGGGGATGTGGCAAAATTGGGACATTAATGCATTGCTGATGGAGTTGTGAACTGATCCAACCATTCTGGCTGGCAATTTGGAACTATGCTCACAGGGCTATAAAAAATGCCTGCCCTTTGATCCAGACATACCATTGTTGGGTTTGTACCCCAAAGAGATCATAAATAAACAGACTTGTATGAAAATATTTATAGCTGTGCTTTTTGTGGTGGCAACAAACTGGAAAAGGAGGGTATGTCCTTCAATTGGG
>NW_025346612.1:0-1170 GCF_016433145.1 Gracilinanus agilis | reverse complement strand
CATCATTAGCCCAGCAGCTTCTCAGGTTTATCCTCGCTCTCAGTGTCTGTCTGAGATCTATTGGCTCCTGAGGACTGAGATCTAATTTTTTCCAAGGTCAAGCCCCCTGGTGGATTCCCTTGCTTGAACCTCTGCAGGAGGTTTCTTTACAAGTCTCAGGGCGCTACTTCCACAGTCGTATACCTGTCTGCACTGGTTCCCCACTTAGGCTTTAGTTCCTGGTTGTGTTTACCTCCACCCACGCCTCTGCTCATCCGGTGCTCCGCTCCCAGCGTCCGCTCCCGCCCACGCGCTCAGATTTCGCGTGCGTTCTTGACTTAATGGGGTCCTAAGTCTTGCTGCTCTCAGGAACAGGTCCCGGAGCTGCTGATGACTCGATGGGTGCCCCAAACTTGCTCTATTTCTTTTTAGCTGGGTTCAGAGCTATAGGAGAGTGTGGAGGGGGTGGGGGTGGGGCGGTTGCTCAGCTTGCGCTTGAGTGAGAGCCCTTTTTAGCTTGGAAATGTCTCGATTCCACGTACCTTCCACGCTGTGTCCTGTTGTGGGGTTCCTCCGTTCGTCTGGACTTGTTTTTATGTCCCCTTGAGGAGTTTTGTGTGTTTTGGTCAGGAGAGGTTTAGAGCTGCTTCTTACTCTGCCGCCATCTTAACCCGGAAGCCCCTACCTGTACTTTTGAAACTCCCGATACGGGAGTATCTTATCCCTTCACCTAAACTAGAAGAAAACAAATGCAGTTGCCTCAAAGAGAAAATCCCAAGATCTATCCCCTTATATCATTGTTTCTCACCAGATTTCCTGAGTAAAGGTATCAACAAAATTTCCCTGGAACATATTATGCAAAGAAATGATGCAAAGAAAGCTTAAGCTGACATGTTCTTTAAGAAAATGGCTCTAATTTTGGCTACATGGCCAACTAAAAATTATTCATTTTGACCATGTAGTCAGTAGACCAAAAACCAGGTATGGAATTCTAGAAATTCTCCACAATCTTTCTCAGAAGCAGATTTTTCATTCTCTACATGTGGAGAAGTTGCATCATCCAAACAAGTTGATCTATTAAACACATGTACCAGAACTCCATTCCAAGTGGCATTGTATTTTATAGGTTTCTATGGCAATAGCTAAAAGGGCCAGGATTTTGTCTCAGCGAAAATTCATATCTCCTCCAGC
>NW_025346611.1:0-4481 GCF_016433145.1 Gracilinanus agilis | reverse complement strand
ATATATATATATGTAAAATGTATTAATATGTTTCTTCTTATATATTTAAATATTAAGTTGTACATTTGTATTAAATAGCTATTTATATCAAAATGCTTTAATATATTATCATTCTACTCCACTATAATCCTCTTCTGATGTTACCATGATGTGAGGCAAGTGAGTTCTCAAAGACGAAATAGGCCAGCAGAAAAGAAGTTCTGACAAATCCTACCAACCTCAGCCAGGAATATTTCAGCAACAGGATATATCTGCTATCTGAGCCAAGGACAAAAAGGCTCATCACCAGTAGGTTGGTCCCCAAGTGACCATGGCAGCCTCATCAGCATTATCATCTCACAACTGTCATCATCATTCCAAGACAGACTCTACTCTCCCAGAGTTTTGGCAGGAACCATGTATTCTAACTACCCTCCCTCAAACTAGAACCCAAAGGATGGATCTCACCTCCACTGGGATGAAGCTAATAGATTCCACAATCAGGTCATCATTTGAACTCCAGGAGTCCCTCTCTGGAGTCCAAACTCAAAATTGCCCTTCTTGATGCTCCTGGCTGTGAAGTGGAAAGTGGCTTCCCCAAGAGCTGAGGGTCAGCTGTCCCCAACCACTCCTACTGCCCTGAGATAATCCTAAGGACCTTGCCATCCCCTCTCCACTCAGGGGCCAGACAGTGCTCACCTGGTAATTCATGATTGCACGGAGACACATGATGCACACATGTACATCATCCTTCTGGCTGACAATACGGGAGTTCCTCAGGGTCTTCCGGCTGTGAGCTGGGTTTAGTCTAAGACAGAGCAGATAGATTAGTACCCAGCATATTTCGAGGATCCCCTCCTGCTATTACCCTGAAAAAAACTAAATTCAGGAGCTCTAGGACTGAGATACCCTCCCTCCCCCCACCAATTACCAGCCAGCACAGCCTTATAATGACAGACCTAATTAGGATCTCTAGGGGCTTCACTGTTCCCTGGAAAAGGACAAATAATACAGGTTCCCTCTTTTGCCCAGATAAAAGCCAAACTGTCTTCTGGGGGAAGATCTTACTCAATTTTAGGTAGCAGGAGTTAGCCTGGGACAGTTTAAGCTAGTAGACTGTCCTTCAGGCAGAGATTATGTCACCATTTGTCTTTATATCTCCCAGCATCTAGCTGGGGGGTGGGTGGTTTAAAAACATGGTGCATAAAGTAGGTGCATAATAAATGTTTCTGGAAGGGATAGTTGAAGGCTAATTCTCTTTCTTATTTGGCTTACAAATGAGGAGGTGGTGGGAAACAGCAGAAAGATTATAGGATTCAGTGCCAGGTGCCCAGGTGCCCTGGGTTTGAATCTGGACTTTGCTACCAGACTGACCTTGGGCACATAGGCTTTCTCTTAGTGGGCCTCAGTTTCCTTATTTGTAAAATAGGGAAGGCAAACTAGAACATCTCTAAGGCCCCTTCCTAATCTCAGTCAATGGCAGGGAAGAGCCAAGATGGCGGCTTAGTAGCATCAAAAGCAGGAACCATTCTGAGAATCCTCTGAAGCCAACCTCAGTCAATGATTCTAGGATGTAAACACTTGAAATAATTCATTTCCTGTCTGCCCCAAAACATGTATTTGAATATGTTCACACCTGTGTGCTTAACCCACCCCAGAAGCCACCTGGAGGCAAGAGACAGGCCTGGCCAATTTGCCCTTCTGTATAATTAGAAAATCTTGAACCCTTAGACTTCATCTCCCAGCATCCCTTTCCTCTTTCATCCCCACCTTGTGTGCTTACTTTATTTATATATAGTAGGTGTAACTCTGCCTCTCGCTCTTTTTTTCCCCCTGTGTGCATGGCTGGGAAAACTAGCTTTTTACTCTAGCTTTTTATTTTAGTTATTATTAATAAATCTTATTAAACATAATACTTGGAGATATTTGGATATTAATTTTTAATCTCACCCTTCACAGGACCCAGCTGAACATGGCATGAAAGGACCTTAGTGCTTGAACAAGATTTTGATGGGCACCAATGGTCAATTACTGAGAATCTTTGGTATTATTGATATAAATGAAATGAGTTTTGCCCCTTCTAAAGCAAGAGGATTTTGAGCTGACCACTGATGTGATTTTGACCACCTGGGCCCAAGGGTGGTAAAGGAGAACTGGGGATCCATAAGGGATCCAGTACCCAAATTGTCTGGAAGGACAGTCTCCTCAATCTGGTCAACAGAGTGGCCCTGATGGCCATGCTCCTGAAATTGGGGTAGGGAACAGCCAAATTAGAGCCTTCCAAAATGCTAAATTAGGAAGATGGCAACTCTTCCCTCCCCTCACCCTAGAACTGAATGGGACCCAAGCATGCACCCCAGTCCTGCCAGAACATTACATACCGGGGAGAAGGGGGACATCTAGAGGCAGCAGGAGAAAAGAAAGAGTTAAGAAGGAGTAAGAAGAGAGTTTCAGCAGTAGTTTCCCTTTTTCCCTTAGACAGCTAGGTGGTGCAGTGAATAGAGGAGTAGACTTAGAGTCAGGAAATCCCAAATTCAAATCCCACCTCAGACACTCACTTTTCAGGAAATCCCACCTTGGACACTTACTAGCTATGTGGGCAATTCACATAATCTCTCTGTGCCTCAGTTCCCCCACCTGTAAAATGGAGGGATTAGGCTCTGCTTCTAAAGCCCCTATCAGCTTAACATTTATGGCATGGGATAGCTGGAACTAACCACACAGCATCACCACTGCTGCCAACCAACCCTCATCTGCTTTCCTTCTACCACCACCAGTGCCCAGTGACTATAGCTGTTTGTTCTACATCCTTTCCTGCAGTGTTTCTCCTGCAGTCCCCTGCATCCTTTCTAGCAGTGTCCCGAAGTTTACCTCTCCCAATTGACCCAGAGAGCAGCTGGGAGTTTCTACCACCCTCCTAAGAGTTGCCAGCCTAGAAGGATGCCACCCAGGCACTCGCTGGGAAAGCTTCCAAAGGCTCTCACCCTTTGTCTAAGAGATGAGCCCAGGGAAAGCTGAGATCAGCCCATCTCCCATTTCTGGGGCCCTCCAAGCATTCCCAAGACAGCACGAGGGAGAAGAACAGAGTCCTTGTTACCTGACAGTCAGGTGACGGCCTTTGCCCTGGGATAGGGAGGAAGAAGAAGAAGGTGGAGAACCCTTGCCAAGATCTTCAACTGACTGGTCCAGAGGCTTGCTCTTCTCTGGGCTGGGGGTCCCATTGTCTGTGCTCTCCATGTCATACCTGCAGGGGTAGATGTATCGGTGGGCTACAGGCCTGGGGTGGCAGGAACAACGGTGACAGCCTGGAGAGGCCAGAGCCCAGAGAGAAGCAGCGGGGATCAGGGAAAGCCTTCCAAAGATTAATACAAGGAAGGAAGAGCAAGACACATAGAACAATTAGGGGCATAGATCAGTAAAGAATAGGCAGACTGGAAAGATGGTTTCAATAAATAAATATATATATGAGAGAGAGAGAGAGAGAGAGAGAGAGAGAGAGAGAGAGAGAGAGAAGGTGGGTACTCACTGGGTACAAGGCACTTGGCTAGATATGGAAAAGAGAAAGGAAAAGAAACATTTATATAGTATCTACTTGGTGCCAGGCATTGTGCTAAGTGCTTTATATATATAATCTCATCTGATTCTCACAATAACCCTGCAAGGTAGGTGCCATTATTTTCTTATTTTACAGTTAAGGAAACTGGAAGTAGGTGCTACTTTATTCCCTTTTTACAGTTGTGAAAACTGAGGCAAACAGAGGTTAAATGGTTTGCCTGGAGGTCACACAAAGTGTCTGAGTTTAGATTTGAACTTGGGTTTTCCTGACTTCAGGCCCAGCACTCTATCCACTGCACCACCTAGCTGCCTCTGAAGCACTATATATGGAGCACTATGGAGACTACAAAGAAAAATAAGACCATAGGCGCTACAAATGGAAAGAACCTTAGAGATCATCAGTCTAATTCAGGGGTCGGCAACCTTTTTGGATGTGAGAGCCATAAACGCCACATTTTTTAAAATGTAATTTAATGAGAGCCGTACAGTGCTCACAGTGCGCGCTCCTGTAATAGCGCCTGAAAAAAATGGACTTTCTGACTCCTGCAGAAAGAGCCATATCTGGCCCTCAAAAGAGCCAGATATGGCTCAAGAGCCATACGTTGCCGACCTCTGGTCTAATTCATCCATTTTCACAGATGAAGAAACTGAGATCCAACAAGAGAGGAGGAGCCATGACTCATTAATATAGTCTTAGTAAATGTCACACACACCTCCCCTCACATACACATATTTTATATTTTTCTTGTCTTCTGAGCAAATATTACCTTTATCCCCAAATCCCAATAGAATGTAAGCTCCTTGAGGGCAGGGACTATTTTGTTGTGTCTATGTAGCTCTAATACATTGCATAGTATCTGGCACTTAGTAGAAACTTAATAAATGAAGGAGAAAGGAAGGAAGGAAGGAAGGAAGGAAGGAAGGAAGGAAGGAAGGAAGGAAGGAAG
>NW_025346610.1:0-7349 GCF_016433145.1 Gracilinanus agilis | reverse complement strand
GAGAGAGAGAGAGAGAGAGAGAGAGAGAGAGAGAGAGAGAGAGAGAGCGCCTTGTTTTCTTTCCTTGACAACTGTCTAGACCAGGGGTCGGCAACCTTTTTGGCCATGAGAGCCATAAATGCCACATTTTTTAAAACGTAATTTCGTGAGAGCCGTGTAGTGCTCACAGTGCGTGCTCCTATAACAGTGCCTGAAAAAAAATTGACTTTATAACTTCTGCAGAAAGAGCCATATCTGGTCCTCCAAAGAGCCAGATATGGCTCGAGAGCCATACATTGCAGACCCCTGTCGAGACTATCTATTCATATCTTTAGACTATTCAACTGGGGAATAAATCTTATTATATAAATTTTAATCAGTTCTTTATATAGCTAGGAAATGAAATCTTTATCAGATAAACTTTGTGCAAAGATCTTGTTAGCCAGTTAATTGCTTCATTAATCTCAATTTTATTAGATTTATCTGTGCAAAACATTTTAAATTTTTTAAATAAAAATTATCCATTTTATTTTCTGTGATATTTCTGGTTTTTGCTTAGTCATCAACTTTTCTTCTATCCATATATTTTATAGGTAGATTTCAGTGGTTCTCTAATTTTTTAATGTTTCTCTAATTGTAAATATTTCTATTTACATAATTTATCCATCTGGAGTTAATCTTTCTTTAAGATTTAAGGTACTGATTTAAATATAAATTCTGCCATACTGCTATCTGATATTTCCAGCATTTTTGTCAGATAGTGAGTTCTTATCCCAGAAGCTGAGGTGTTTGTGCTTATTGAATGCTAAAGTATTCATTAGATTCATTTGCCTCCGTATGTTATGTACCTAATATGTTCCCAGTAAATGGTCTGCTTTTTAATCAGTACCAAATTATTTTAATCATAACTGCTTTAATATTATAACTTACTTAGGGACACTATTAGGTCTTCATTCCCATTATTTTTCATTTTTTCTTGAGGTTCTTGACTTCTTTTCCCCTTTCATATCAACTTATTTTCTATAAAGTCATACTTTGGTAATTTAACATGATATTGTGTACACAAATTAAATTACATATTTTTATAATTTATATTGGCTCTTCCTACCCATGAACAATTAATTTATTTATGTCTGTATTTCTGTAAACAATTTCTTGTAGTTGCTAAGTAGTTTTTATATCCATCTTAGGAAGACAGATTCTGAATCATTTTATCTATTCTGTACTAACTTTAAATAGAAATTTTCTATCTCCTTTTTCTAGATTTTATTGATATCATATGTAAGTGACAGTGATTTTGTGGATTTATTTATATTTTTCAAGTTTGCAAAAATTCTTAATTTTTACTGTTAGTTAATTTAGGGTTCATTAAGTACATCATTTTACCATCTGCAAAAATGTTAATGTCATTTCTTCTTTGCCTGTGATTATATATATCCTTGATTTCTTTTTCTTATTCCTATAACTTAGTATCATGTCAAATAAAAGTTGTGACAATGAAAAGTCTGATTTTATCCTTGAATTAATTGAAAAGGATTCCAGCTTGGTTAAGATGGAGGCAGAGTAAAAAGCAGGTGCTTAACCTCTCCTAACCAAAACATATAGGACTCCTCAAGAAGACATGAAAACAAGTCCAGAGGAATGAAGGGACCCTACAACAGGACGCAGCATTGGAGGTACGTGGAAATTGGGGCACTTTGATGCTTCAGAGGGGTGAAACAGCTCTCACTAAAATGTGACCTGAGCAATCCCCTCCCCCACCCCACGCCACCTACAATGCTAAAGCCAGCACACAAGAGTTAGAGCAAGTTTAGGGCACGAATTAAGTCTTTGGCAGCTACCTGGGGTCACCAGGGTCTGTTCCTGAGAGCAGCAACACTTAAGACACCAAGAGACTAAAGAACCCATGGACTTTGAACACAGACCCTGAATGCAGGCATGAGTGTGGGCGCAGACACAAGTGCAGACATGGATCCAGAACTCAGGTGAGGACTTGGATCCTGAGTGCAGGGGCGGACCTTGAGTGGGGACCCAGTGCAGAGAGGTACACAACTGTGGAAGCAGTGCCCTGAGACTGTTAAAAGAGCCTTGGGCAGAGGAACAAGCAAGGGGACCATCAGGAGGCTTGACCCTGAGAACAACTAGACCTGAGACCTCAGGAGCCTAAAGAGCTCAGATAGACCCTGAGTGTGAGGATAAACCTGAGAGGGCACAGGTTTAACGATGGCAAGCCAGAGACAAGAACCCCAAAAGAGAAAGATCATCAAGAAGAAATCTGTAACACTCCACAACTTTTACACAGATAAAATCCAGACAACAGAGCAAACAGCAGAGAAGAACAAACAAGTAATCATATACAAACCCTCCCAAAATAATGAAAACTGGCAACAAGCTATTGAAGAGTTCAAATCTGAGACGATGAGAAAGATAGAAGAGATTTGGCAAAGAGAAGTGGGAAATAGCTCAAAAGGAAATTAGCAGGTTAGAAGACAGAAAGTCCTAATTGGAGAAAGATGCCCCAAAATCAAATGAAATGGTAAGCAAATTGGAAACCAAAATCTGGCAAGAAAATAAAAGTTGAAAAGGCAGAATTTCATAATTGGAAAGTAAGGCAAGTAAATTGAAGACTAGAAATAACCAGATTGAAAAGGAAAACCAAAAGATTATAGCTGAAAACAAGTCCCTAATGGCTAGAATTGAGCAATTAGAAACTAATGATCTCGCAAGACAGCAAGAACAAATAAAACAAATTCAAAAGACTGATAAAATAGAAGGAAATATGAAATATCTCAATGAGAAAGTGATAGACCAAGAAAACAGATCTAGAAGAGACAATCTGAGAATCGTAGGTCTTCCTGAAAAAGCAAAAATTAATAGAAATTTGGACTCCCTACTAAAAGAAACTATTCAGGAAAATTGCCCTGAAGTTCTATAGCAAGAGGGCAATATAGACATTGAAAGGATCTATACATCACCTTCTACACTAGACCCAGAAAAGACAACCCCAAGGAATGTAATAGCCAAATTCAAGAGCTTCCAAGTAAAAGAAAAAAATTTACAAGAAGGCAGAAAAAGATAATTCGGATATCAAGGAGCACCAATCAGGATCACACAGGATCTGGCAACCTCCACACTAAAAGACCGCAAGGCTTGGAATATGATATTCAGAAAGGCAAGAGAACTAGGTCTATAACCAAGGATCACCTACCCATCAAAACTAACTATATACTTCCACGGGAAAGTATGGGCATTCAACAAGATATAAGATTTTCAAGTATTTGCACAGAAAAGACCAGGACTAAGTGGAAAGTCTGATATCCAACCACAAAAATCAAGAGAAACATGAAAAGGTAAACAAGAAACAGAGGGGAAAGAAAGAAAACTCATATTTTTTTTAAATTTGCCTCTTTAAGGGCTTTGATATGATCTAATCATTTGTATTCCTATGTGGAGAAATGTTATGTATAATTCTCTGTAAGGAACTCTATTCACTCTTATAGTATTCACTATTATAGTAATTAGAAGAATTATTCATAGGGAGAGGTTGGAATACTAAATGGTTTAAGATGATATGGAGGGTGGCAAAGAGGGGGGTGAATAGTAGAGGTCATCAAGAGAAACTTGCAGGAATAAGAAAAATAGGATATTCTATTACACACAAAGAGGGCATGGGAAGGGGAAGGGATGAATACTATTATAAGAAGGAGAGGAAGAGAGCATTAAGAGGTAATATTTAAACATTACCCTCAGTGTAATTAACCCTGAGAGGGAAGAGTAGTTATATCCATTGGGATATAAAACTCTATCTAACCCTACTGAGAAAGTCAGAAGGGATAAACCAAAGGGAGCATGGGAGTGGGGAGGTCAAAAGAGATGGGGGAGTAAAAGGGGGAGAGAACTGATTAGGCCTTAAAAATAAAAAGAGGGAAATAATAAGGGAGGGGGTAGAAAGGGAAGTAAATCAAGGGAGGGGACAAGGATTACTGGCATAAAGCAAACCACTGGTTTAAAATGAACTAGTGTAAGAAAAGGGGTAGAATTAGGACAGGATACAAAAATGTCAGCAAATACACAACTGATAATTGTAACTCTGAATGTGAATGGGATGAACTCGCCCATAAAAAGGAAGCAAATAGCAGAGTGGAATAGAAACCAAAATCCTACCATATGTTGTCTACCAGAAACACATATGAGGCAGGTGGACATACACAGGTTTAAGGTAAAGGGCTTGAGCGAAATCCTTTGGGCCTCATATGAGAAAAAGAAGGCAGGAGTGGCAATTATGATTTCTGACAAAGCCAAAGTAAAAATAGATATGATTAAAAAAGACAGGGAAGGTCATTACATCCTGATTAAAGGCAGTATAAACAATGAGGAAATAACACTGCTCAATATATATGCATCAAGTGGTATAGCATCCAAATTCAAAAAGGAGAAAATGGCAGAGCTCAAGAAGGAAATAGATAGTAAAACCATACTAGTGGGAGATCTAAATATTCCTCTTTCAGATCTAGATAAATCAAACCAAAAAATAAATAAGAAAGAGGTAAGAGAGGTGAATGAAGTCCTAGAAAAATTAGATTTAATTGATATGTGGAGAAAAATAAATAGGGACAAAAAGGAATACACCTTCTTTTCAGCTGCACATGATATATTTACAAAGAGTGAGCATGTAATAGTACATAGAATCATGGCAAACAAATGCAAAAGAGCAGATATAATAAATGCAAACTTCTCAGATCATAATGCAATAAAAATAATAATTAATAAGGGCACCAGGACAGGCAAATAAAAAATCAATTGGAAATTAAACAATATGATTCTCCAAAACCAATTTGTCAAAGAAGAAATCATAGAAACAATCAATAATTTCATTGAAGAGAATGACAATGATGAGACATCCTACAAAACTCTGTGGGATGCAGCCAAGGCAGTACTCAGGGGGAAATTTATATCCTTGAGTGTATATATTAACAAATTAAGGAGGGCAGAGATTAATGAATTGGGTATGCAACTCAAAAAATTAGAAAGCGAGCAAATTAAAAACCCCCAGATGAAAACTAAATTAGAAATACTAAAAATTACAGGAGAAATTAATAAAATCGAAAGTAAAAGAACTATTGAATTAATAAATAAGACTAGAAGCTGGTATTTTGAAAAAACAGATAAAATAGGCAAAGTACTTGTCAATCTAATAAGAAAAAGGAAAGAAGAAAACCAAATTGACAGTATTAAAGATGAAAAGGGAGACCTCACCTCTAATGAAGGGGAAATTAAGGCAATCATTAAGAACTATTTCACCTAATTATATGGCAACAAATATAACAATTTTGGAGATATGGATGAATATTTATAAAAATGTAAATTGCCTAGATTAACAGCAGAAGAAATAGAATACCTAAATAATCCCATATCAGAAAGGGAAATTGAACAAGCCATCAAAGAACTCCCTAAGAAAAAATCACCAGGACCTGATGGATTCACAAGTGAATTCTATCAGACATTCAAAGAGCAACTAATCCCAGTACTATACAAATTATTTGATATGATAAGCAAAGAAGGAGTCCTACCAAATTCCTTTTATGACACAAATATGGTACTGATTCCAAAGCCAGGGAGATCAAAAACAGAGAAAGAAAACTACAGACCAATCTCCCTAATGAACATAGATGCAAAAATCTTAAATAGAATATTAGCAAAGAGACTCCAGCAAGTAATTAAGAAGATCATCAACCATGATCAGGTGGGATTCATACCAGGAATGCAAGGATGGTTCAACATTAGGAAAACCTTCCACATAATTGACCATATCAACAGTCTAACAAACAAAAATCACATGATTATCTCAATAGTTGCTGAAAAAGCCTTTGACAAAATACAGCATCCATTCCTATTGAAAACACTGAAAAGTATAGGAATAGAAAGACCTTTCCTAAGAATAATAAACATATATACCTAAAACCATCAACAAGCATCATATGCAATGGGGATAAATTAGAAGCCTTCCCAATAAGATTAGGAGTGAAACAAGGATGCCCATTATCACCTCTATTATTCAACATAGTACTAGAAACACTAGCAATAGCAATTAGAGAAGAAAAAGAAATTGAAAGTATCAAAATAGGCAATGAGGAGACTAAGCTATCACTCTTTGCAGATGATATGATGGTATACTTAAAAAATCCTAGAGAATCAACTAAGAAGCTTGTAGAAATAATCAACAACTTTAGCAAAGTTGCAGGATACAAAATAAATGCACATAAATCATCAGCATTTCTATATATTCCCAACATATTAGAGTAGCAAGAGGTAGAAAGAGAAACACCTTAAAATCACCCTAGACAATATAAAATACTTGGGAATCTATCTACCAAAACAAACACAGCAATTATACGAAAACAACTACAAAACACTTTCCAAAAAAATAAAACTGGATCTCAACAATTGGAAAACCACTAATTGTTCATGGGTAGGACGAGCTAACATAATAAAAATGAATATTCTACCCAAATTAATTTACCTATTTAGAGCCATACCTATCAAATTACCAAAAAACTTCTTTACTGAATGAGGAAAAACTATAACAAAGTTCATTTGGAATAACAAAAGATCAAGAATATCAAGGGAAATAATGAAAAAAAAATGTGAAGGAAGGGGGTCTAGCAGTACCAGATATTAAACTATACTATAAAGCAGTAGTCATCAAAACAATATGGTACTGGCTAAGATATAGAAGGGAGGTTCAGTGGAATAGACTTGGGGTTAATGACATCAACAAGACAGTGTATGATAAATCCAAAGAGCCCAACTTTTGGGACATGAATCCACTATTTGACAAAAAATGCTGGGAAATTTGGAAAACAATATGGGAGAGATTAGGTTTAGATCAACATCTCACACCCTACACCAAGATAAATTCAGAATGGGTGAATGACTTGAATATAAAGAGGGAAACTATAAATAAGTTAAGTGAACACAAAGTAGTATACCTGTCAAATTTGTGGGAAATGAAAGATTTTAAAACCAAGCAAGAGTTATAGAAAATTACAAAATGTAAATTAAATGGTTTTGATTATATTAAGCTAAAAAGCTTCTGTACAAACAAAAATAATGTAGTCAAAATCATAAGGGAAACAACAAATTGGGAAAAAAATCTTCATAACAAAAAACTCTGACAGGGGTCTAATTACTCAAATATACAAAGAGTTAAATCAATTGTATAAAAATTCAAGCTATTCCCTAATTGAAAAATGGGCGAGACATGAATAGGCAATTCTCAGGTAAAGAAATCAAAAGTATCAATAAGCACATGAGAAAGTGTTCCAAATCTCTAATAATTAGAGAAATGCAAATCAAAACAACTCTAAGGT
>NW_025346609.1:0-3884 GCF_016433145.1 Gracilinanus agilis | reverse complement strand
CTGATGCTCTTTCTTTTTGTCCACACTCACCAGTCCTGCCCTTCTACTAAAACGGGTTTGTCCAAAGGCCAACATTTTTGGTTCCTTGTTTCAAGATGACAAAGACAATCTCTACATTGTTGTTATTTGGTCATTTTTCAATCATGCTTCACTCTCCATGACCCAATTTGGGATTTTCTTGGCAAAGATACCAGAGTGGTTTGCCATTTCCTTCTCCAGCTCATTTTTATAGATGAGGCCAAAAGGTGAAATGACTTGCCCAGGGTCACATAGCTACTGTGTGCCTAAGGTCATCTATGAACCTAGGAAGACAAGTCTTCCTGACTCCAGGTGTGAAGATGGGATTAATCCTACCCTGCCTATTTTTAGATCTAATCACCAGAAGTGTAAACACCCCACCTAATTCTCAAGTAGGGGAAGTCTGTAACCCATGTGTGCCCCTCTATACATTGTAATGCCATTTAAGTGCCCCATTTCCTATGTAGTGTACCTCTAAGATCCCATACCACAAACTTTCTTCTCCTGTCATTTCCTAAATGGAAACGACTGGGAATTTTACTGCAGGACGCCCCATCGAGAAGGTACCAGTAATACTTGCAATACTTTTATAACCTCAAAACAACAGAACTCAGTGCCTAGCTTGCAAGAATGGGGTAGGATAGGACGCATAATTTCATTGGTGCAGGGAATACCCAGATGAGGAAACTCCTCCTACCAGTGGAAGCCAGTCTCTTGTCTGAGACTGATCTTGTGGGTTCTATGATCTACAACTCCTTCTCATTCTGACATGCCTCCTGAAGCCTTAAATTCTACACTAAAATGGGTTGCTTTCTCAGCTCTGGGATGTTATAAAGATAGAACAAGTCACAATTGATCAGCCTGGAAAATGTAGGCTTTAGGGAAACAAGGGGGCCTTCTGTCTCAGAAGTCATTGTGTTCACTGACACTGAAACCGTAATGATCCCTGGTAGGCACCATGCCCCATGGACTTTTTCTGACCCATGGCCTGAAGTTAGATCTCCACCACAGACACAGCCCATGACCCCAAAAGAATATTTCCGCAAACATGAAAAGATGATTTTACATGAAACCACCAGTCTTTGTTTCCTACTCTTTGCCTCTTTAAAGTACATAATACATTATGCCAGTGGCTTTCAAAATTGTCCAGCTTGGGTGATGTTTCCTTCTGAACTTCTTTTGTTTGGTGCATTTGCTAAAAGCACAAATGACTTTCTTTTTCTGACAACAATATTGCTGAATCCTCATTGCATTAAAAAGGAAAAAAAAACCTTCTAACAGATAAGTATGTTTAAGCCATAGTGATCATGTCCAAAAATGTATGCGCCTTTCTACACCCTGGGTCCAACACCTCTTTCTTAGAAAGTAGAATGGGGCTGGTCATCACCCTGATCAGAGGTCTTTATATTACATTCAGAGGAAGAATTACAGGAGTGGAAACACAGAAGAAAAACAACCTCTTTCTTCCTTTCTTTTAAAAATATCATTACTTTCCATTTTAAAATCAATATGAAGTATCGTTCCAAGACAGAAGAATGTGAAGGTCTAGGAAACTGGGTTGAAGTGACTTGCCCAGCGTCACACAGCTAGGAAGTACCCAAGGCCAAATTTTAACCTAGGACTTCCTGTTTGTACCCACTGAGCCACCTACCTGCCCCATCTCACCTCTTTCAAAGTTGTCTTTTTAAAAAAGAAACCTTTACCTTCCATCTTAAAATCAATATTGCATATTGGTTCCAAGGTAGAAGAGTGGTAAGGACTAGGCAATGGGGGCCAGGCAGTGGGGAACTCACCCAGGGACACACAGTTAGGAACTATCTGAGGTCAGATTCGAACCTAGGAGCTCCATCTCTAGGCCTGGCTCTCAATCCACTGAGCCATCCATCTGTCCCCACAGAACAGAGTTGTCTTTCTTTACTAGGTTCTGTTGTCCTGATTTTGCTCACTTTACTCTGCATCCATTCCTGCTACCTAGGATTCTTTGAAATCATCTCATTTCACTATTTTCTTACTACACAATGATATTCCATAACAATCATTCATATGTAAGTCTGTTCAGTCATTCCCCAGCCCTCTAGAGGCTATCTAAGATATCCCCAATTAGATTCTCGTTTTTTCCCCTTTTTTCTCCTTTTAATCATCCACTTCAAGATCAGAATATCACCTTCCCTCTTAACTATCCCTCTAACTCCCATCTCCAATTGTTTCCCTGTTGAATTCAAGGTACAGGCTGTCCCAAAATTCCTACTACCATTTTAAGAGTGTATGTATATTCAACTCTCTTTTGCCCGGTTAAGATGGCGGCAGAGTAAAAAGCAGTGGCTTAACCTCTCCTAACTGAAACATACAAGACTCCTCAAGGGGACATAAAAACAAATCCAGACAAACAGAGGGACCAGACAACTGGGCACAGTGTGGAAGGTGCGTGGAATCGGGGCATTTCCATACTATAAAGGGGTGAAACAGCTCTCACTAAATTGCGGGCTGAGCAATCCCCTCCACAACACACACTACCCACGGTGCCAAAGCCAGAGCAAAAGAAGTAGAGCAAGTTATGGGCACCCATTGAGTCATTGGCAGCTCTAGGGCCTGCTCCTGAGAGCAGCAAGACCTAAGACCCTAAAAGGATAAAGAATGTGTGTGGACTTTGAGCGCAGACACTAAGCGCAGGCACGGGTGGAGGCGGACACAGGCCGAGCAAAGGCTCTGAAACCTTGAGTGGGGAACCAGTACAGAAGGGTATACAACTATGGAAGCAGTCCCCTGAGACTTTTAAAGGAGCCTCCAGCAGAGGATCAAGCAAGGGGGACCACCAGGAGGCTTGACCTTGAGAACAACCAGACCTGAGACCTCAGGAGCCTAAAGAGCGCAGACAGACCCTGAGCGTGAGGATAAAGCTGAGAAGGTGCTGAGCTAAAAATGTCAACTCAGAATCAGGAAGCCCAGAAGAGAAAGATTAACAACAAGAAGAAATCTTTAACACTCGACAACTTTTACGCAGAGAAAATCCAGACAACAGACCAAACAGAAGAGGAAAACAAACAAGCAATCACATCAGAACCCTCCCAAATTAATAAAAACTGGTCACAATATCTTGAAGAGTTCAAATCTGAGATGATGAGAAAGTTGGAAAAGATTTGGCTAGAGAAATGGGAAATAGCTCAAAAGGAAATCAGGCAAGAAAACATAATGAAAACAACCATTCTACCCAAATTAATTTACCTATTTAGTGCCATACCTATCAAACTACCAAAAATCTTTTTTACTGAATTAGAAAAAAACTATAACAAAGTTCATCTGGAAGAAAAAAAGATCAAGAATATCAAAGGAAATAATGAAAAAAACGAACAGGAAGGTGACCTAGCAGTACCAGGTACTGAACCAAAGTATAAAGAAGTGGTCATCAAAACGACATGGTAATGGCTAAGAGACAGAAGGGAAGATCAGTGGAATAGACTTGGGGTAAATGACCTCAGCAAGACAGTGTATGATAAACCCAAAGAGCCCAACTTTTGGGACAAAAATCCACTATTTGACAAAACCTGCTTGGAAATTTGGAAAACAATATGGGAGAGATTAGGTTTAGATCAACATCTCACAACCTACACCAAGATAAATTCAGAATGGGTGAATGACTTGAATATAAAGAAGGAAACTATAAGAAAATTAGGTGAACATAGAATAGTATACTTCTCAGATCTATGGGAAAGGGAAGATTTTAAAACCAAGCAAGAATTAGAAAAAATTATAAAATATAAAATAAACAATTTTGATTATATTAAATTAAAAAGATTTTGTACAAACAAAAACAATGCAACCAAAATCAGAAAGGAAACAAAAAATTGGGAAAAATCTTTATAACAAAA
>NW_025346608.1:0-1289 GCF_016433145.1 Gracilinanus agilis | reverse complement strand
GAGAGATCATTAGTTTCTAAATGTTCGATTCTAGCCTTTAAGGACTGATTTTCTGCTTTAATGTTTTGGTTTTCAGCTTTAATGTTTTGGTTTTCGGCTTTAATGTTTTGGTTTTTGGCTATAATTTTTTGGTTTTTGGCTATAATTTTTTGGTTTTCCTTTTCAATCTGGTCATTTTTGGTCTTCAGTTGACTTGTCTCACTTTCCAAATGCGAGATTCTGCCTTTTAAACTGTTATTTTCTTGCCAGATTTCTTCCATCTTCCTCAGCATTTCATTTTTAAACTCTTCCATAGCTTGTGACCAGTTTTCATTTTTTTGGGGAGGTTTGGATTTTTGTTTTCCCTCCTCTGTTGTCTGGATTTTCTCTGTGTAGAAGTTGTCCAGTGTTCCAGAGTTTCTCTTGATAGTCTTTTTCTTCTGGACTTCCATATTGCTGGCCATTGTTAGCCCCGCCCCTTTTCAGCTTTGTCTTTGCACTCAGGGTCTGCCTGCACATTGCAAGCTCCCGGGGGCTTCGGTCTCCTTGTCCTTGGGGTCAGGCCTCCTGGTAGTTCCCGGTCTGCCCCTCTGCCCGAGGTTCCTTCAGCAGTCTTTGGGGCTGCTTCCACTGCCGCACTGGGTCTGCATGGTGTCCTCTCTGGAGGTCCAAGCCTGGGCTGGAGATCTTTATTCAAGCCTAGGGCACTGCCTTTGCCTGTGCAGATGCTCTTAGGGCACTGCCTTCACCCCTGCAGAAGGTAGTGAAAGTCTGTGGGCTGGAGATCTTTATTCGCTCCTGAGGCGATGCCTTCAGCACTTGGGAAAGGCTGTGTTTTAGAGGCCTTTGTCCCGGCCCCAGGTGGTACCTTCACCCATGTGGAAGCTCTGGGAAAGTCCGTGCGCACCCCCAGCCACCTGGGGTCCCTTGTCTGGTTGCCCCAGTCCTGTTTTCACACTTGTGTGTTGGCGTTGTGAGAGATGTGCGGTGTGGGGGTTGGGGGAGGGGCTTCTTCCTCTCGCGTTTTAGTGAGAGCTATTTCACCCCTTTATAGTGTGGAAATGCCCTGATTCTGCGTACCTTCAATGCTGCGCCCTGTTGTGGGGTTCCTTCATTCCTCTGGACTCGTTTTTATTTCCCCTTGAGGAGTCCTGTATGCTTTGGTCAGGAGAGATCGAGCAGCTGCTCCTTATACTGCCACCATCTTAACCAGAAGTCTGCCCTAGTCTTTTTTTGATGGAGCTTCATCCAGATCACACGCTCTATCCTGGGACCTCATCATTTGTGAACTCATTTCATCATCTCATTAT
>NW_025346607.1:0-1325 GCF_016433145.1 Gracilinanus agilis | reverse complement strand
CAGTAGCAGTAGCCAGGGCGGTAGTATTGACCATTTAGCTAGGGGAAATATATATGTTACCTTCTCCATGGAGACTCAACCCAGATACTTCTGTGGAAGGTGGGGCAGCAGCCAGGAAAACAGGGGAGAGCTTTGAGAGTGCCTGGGAGAGCTCAGCAACAGCAAACTGTAACAGCGAGATAGCAGAGAGCCAGCTGAGAAGCAAATTCTGGCCTCTCTTAGTGGGCTGAGGCAGGCAGGGAGTCCGGGAATCTCTGAAGAGAGGTCCCTGGGGGTATTGGGGAGAGAAAGAAGTCCACAGCAGGAGAAAAGCCCGGTTTCTGTACTCTCTTAAAAGTTCTGAAATCCCTTCGTGGTTCTCAAAAATGTAAAATTAAAATTAAATATTCAAATACTCCAAGAATTATTTTTATAAGATTTATTAATAATAATAACTCGAGGCAAAGGGAAGTAAAGTGAGAGAGAGAAAGAGCATTTTCCCAGCCTTGTTAGCAGGAAAAAAAAGACCCTGGGGCGTGGTTACAAAAACTTTTAATAACCAAATGTAAAGACATACTTGAGGAGGCAGAGGAAAGGAATTCTGGGCAATAGTAAAGGAATTCTGGGAAACGTAGTCCTGGAGTACAAAATTCCAAATACACACCTGAATGCATAATGCATACTTTAAGAAACCCACTTAATCACAAAGGATAATAGAATCCATTGACACTTAAAATTGCTGGAATGAAGCGGAAGAGATCCTGAATGAATGAATTAATATGCCTATCATACAGATGGGGAAACTGAGACAAACAAATGTTAAGTGATATATCCAAAGTCATATAATCAGTAAGTGGCTGAGGTTGGGTTTGAACTCATGTCTGCTTAACTCCAGGTACAGATTTCTATCCACTGTTATTTTATTTATAATTTTATTTATTTGATTGTTTATTTATTTGTAATAGATATCTTCTACCCCAACCTCTTTTGTAGACTTTCTTTTGTTTTAATTAGTAGATTTCACCAAAAATAAAATTTAAAAATAATACAACAAAAGATTAAAGTGCATTGATGGCTCAAACAGCAATGCTATGTATAGTTCAAGGCCAAGGGATTGTCACATATTTCATCAAAGTCTTAACTACAATTTCACCAGTTCCCCCTTCATATCAATATAAAATTAAAAACTTGTAAAGCAGAGTTAGGCTTTATTAATACCTTATTGTGAGATTTGAGCAAATCGAATAGGATTTGCCTTAACTTATTATTATATTATTAACTTATACATATGATACATATATCATATACATATATATATATATATATATATATATATCTCATATAAT
>NW_025346606.1:0-3264 GCF_016433145.1 Gracilinanus agilis | reverse complement strand
ACAGACAGAGCTGATGTGGCTCCTCCAATGATAGCCACAGACTTGTCTTGCCCCCAGCAGCTGTAGTTAGGGATAAACTGGCCCTGTCCAGACAGCCACCTCAGGGAGCTCTCCAGGGTTCTCTCATCACTGTGGTAGGCATTATAAACATGGAATCCCAGGCTAGAAATATTGGGCAACAGATTCAGGTCCCTGTTGATCTCCTCCACAGCAAATACCAGGGACAGGACTTGTTGGTAATTTTTGTGCAGCCACCTGAGGGATAAAGTGTAGGAAACTAAGAACAAAATGTTCAAATTCAATTCATTAAACTCAGTCAACAAGCAATTTTTTTAGCACTTATTATATATCAGGCATTGTGCATGATGCTGGGGATTAAAAGAAAAGGAGCATTCACTCCCTCAAGGATCTTCTAAATGGGAAAACAACATATGCATAAATAGCTCCCTTCAGTTCCTACAGGCCATGTCTTTGTTTAAGACATAGCTACAGCACAGACTTGCAGATCTTTTTCATGAATCTTGATCTTCTCAGCTTCTCTTGCTTCCATTCCAAATGATCTCAGTGTAAAGAGTATCAAGTTTACAGTCAAGAAGACCTGAGTTCAAATCCAGTTTCAGACATTTAATAGTTGTGTGACCCTAGGCAAGTAAATTTACTCTGTTTCTCTCAGTTGCTTCAAATGTAAAATGAGTTGGAGAAGGAAATAGCAAACCAACTACTCCATTATCTTTGCCAGAAAAACCTGAAATGTTTACACAAACTGCAATACAATTAAAAACAATACTATATTAACTCAGATTATATTCATGTAATGTACATTTTATATGAAAATATAGTCTTCTTCAATAAAATGTAAAATCCTGGTAAGATGGGATGGGTTATTTCCTTGGGCTTATTTCTTCTCAGCTGCTTCTAGAACAGTGCCTGGTAAACAATAGTACTTAATAAATACTTGAATAATTGATTCATCAGGCAAAACATTCCCATATTCTTGCTCCTTTCTATTAGAATTTGGATTGGAAGGCAGTTTTGCCCCATCAAAACTCTCTTCCTTGCATTTATCTACAACTCAGTCAAAATGGATATTTTTCAGGAATTTTTTAAAAACTCATTAGGTGTGGAGGGAGCAGGAACTGCCACCCCCAGCAATCAGCAAGGACCAACTCTGAGCAGGAAGTGAAAAAGGACAGACAACCTAATAAGAGATTCAAATAATATAACACAATTGAATAGACACTTTATTTCCCTATTTTGACTGTTGAATGAAGATCAACCCAGTGAGCACAGGAAGGCAGATGACTGGGGAAAACAAGAAATAGAGAGTGATAACTGATAAAGTGATAGGACAGTAGAAACAGAATATGCAGAAACAGAAATTCAGAAGGGAATATCCAGTCACCCATTGGCTATTTTTTACATCTTTTCCATTCTTATTCAGCTCCCATCTCCTAGTCATGTACTTATATTAACTCTAGGACTCCCAAGTTATTTTACCATGGCAGTGCTAAAGGACAAACATCCCTGAAAAAGGATCATGAGTTCAAACACCAAAACTCTAGTTTCTCAGTCAATGTTTTTGTCTATTTCACATTTGGTTTTGAATTTCAACACTTGCAAATATTGCTATGTTTACATACTTTCCCGCAGGCAGTAAATGAAGAAGAAAACTTTAAAACCAACCATCTAGAAAGTTGTCAGGACTACATGTGTCCTGAACATGATAGCAGGCACTAATGAAGTACCTCACCAAAAAGTCAGAAGGTAGGTGTTATTTTACAGGGGAAGAAAAAGAGGCCCATATTAAAAAATAAATAAATAATGATGATAATAATAGCTAACAGTTATATAGTTAGTAAAGCACTTTACATATGTGATCTCATTTGAACTTCACAAAAGCCCTGAGAGGTTGATGCTATTTTTATTTCTACTTTATAAGAGAGAAAACTGAGGCTCACTGCAATTAATGTGTTTCTTTGAGATTGATAAAATGCTTTCCATATGCAATGTCATTAGATCAAACAAAAGGCACTGTCATCTGGTTGAATTGTATAACTAGATCTGGCAGAGATCCCAGAGAGAATGTGAGAGAAAACAGAATGAAACCCCTTCTCTAAGTACTTTTTGTAAACTTTACAATGGAAAAGAGAACTTCAAGATAATCAGCCAAGCACTTACTTGTAATCTCTACAACTTTTGTCAGGATGACTTTGAAAGAGATCTGCTCCTATGTCATTACTCACTTCTACAGAATGCATAGGGAGAAAGCTCCCAATAACAAGGTCTCCATCCCTGGAGAGGCTGGGACTGGTTTTTAGGAAGCAATTGGCCTTTTCTGTGATGTGCACAGAAGGTGAGGAGTGTAGGAGAATTACCAGGAGGACAGGAATTATATGGGAATTTTTTCTCTGGCTTTTTGGAGGCATCACTGAACATCAGTTGAAGTCCCAAACACAGAGGTAGTCAATTAGTGGTTAGCCTCTCACAAGGTCACCTTTTTGGGAGGAGTATTTAAGCATCACTGTTTCTTAGATTAGAAACTTTCTTAATGCTCTTGTTTTTTTAAATGTGGACAGATGCCTGCCTTTTCCCTGCCATCAGTCTTCATCCTCAGCCATGGGGAAGCTCTTGGGAACATCTCTACCTGAGGCATCTCCAGCTCTATCATTGAGTCTAACTGTAAAACCAAATTAGAAAAGGAAAAATATGTTTTTGAACCTCTCCCACTGTGCCTGGTAAAGCTCATGGGACTTAAGAAACTTTGAGTTAATTGAGAAGCTTACTTTATCTGTTCATAATGTTTCTTTCTCCTCCACTGGTGACCCATGAGTGTCCCTGTTTCAGCAAGTGGCCATATGGACTCTGAGGCTGACACAAGGTGTTCCATCGGGTATAATTCTTTCTGAAGTTATTCTGGGCTTCACGCAGAAGTCACTGTGAAGTGATTAGATCAGAAACCCTCAGTCATAACAAGCCAAGATGCTCCAAGACCCGTAGTCTTAATAGACACACGTGTATTATAATAATAACAATAAACATTTATGATTGAAAAACACTGTATATATTATCTCATTTGATCCTCAAAACAACTCTGTGAAGGAGGTGACATTATTGTCCCCACTTCATTGATAAGGAAGTAGTTGCATAGCTAATAAGTTTCTGAGTAATATTTGAACTGAGGTTTTCCCAATTCAAAGTCTAAGGCTATTTAACCATGATACTCCCTGTAAGCACCCTATCCTAACCTGGGGCAATGCAGTCCAG
>NW_025346605.1:0-14195 GCF_016433145.1 Gracilinanus agilis | reverse complement strand
GCAGTCTTGCCTTTGTTGGTAAAACTGATGCGTATGGTATTGCAACGGCCTTTGGGGCGAGCCAAGGGGATATAAGGGTGGGTGTTTTTGTCATAGCAGGGGCCACATTCTCCGTTCGGGTTGCCGTTGATTTTGCAGACCCCAGCTCCAAGCATGGTGCGGTGGTAGGGTAGGACAGTTATAAGGTCTGTCTGCAAATGAGGCTGTGGGAGCCAATATGCCGAGCCAGTGGTTTCGCAGCCCCAATGGGCACAGTAACCCTCGGCAGGGCCCCCACAGTATTCAATTGTGTCAAAGCCGGGGCAAACATAAAAGGGTAACTGCAGGTTGTCAGATCTTTGTCCTGGGGACGCGCAACCATAACCGGGGAAGGGTTCGTAAGGAGAAGGGTCCCAATTCTTATCCACGATGTCGCAGAGATCGAAGAAGAGATCCGGAAACCAAGTTCCGACCGGCCAATTGTTGGAAGAGGTGGAGTTGACGGTTTCTCTGGTGTTGGGGTTATAGACGATCCAGGTCAATTTGACGGGGTGATGGGGACTATAAGGGGCCATGATCGGGGCCGGGTAGTAAAGGGGAAGGAGGATCATGAGGAGCATCGTGGGCCACATCGCCATAAGGCCTGGAAGAGAACAAGAGAGAGTCCTCAGGGACAGGGCCCTGGTTCGAGAGGGTTATTGTGCGAGGTAAAAGGCTTTAGCAAGCGGGATGGGATCCATCTAGCGATACTTGCAGTTTGATCAAAGACACAGGCAGAGCCTTTTGCCCAGGTAATGACTGGGTTGGGGCTGTGCCAAAGGCCTGTGAGGGGGTCTCGCCACAGGACTGTAGCCAAATTCGAGGAGGTGCTTGGGTGCCAGTGGTGGTCAGCTGCAGAGCGGCCTTCTGCATCAAGCGTGAGGAAGTTAAGGACGAAGAGTGCATGGGCAAGGAGTAAGGTATGGTTACCATGCAATGGATAGAGGGTCTCCTGAGCCTTGAGCTTGAAAAGCATATTCTTAAGGGTTTGATTTGCTCGTTCTACGATGCCTTGGCCCTGTGGGTTGTAGGGTATGCCTGTGACATGTTTTATGCCTAGTTGGGAACAGAATTGCTTAAAAGATTGGCTGGTGTAGCCAGGGCCATTGTTGGTTTTAATGGAAAGAAGCTTCCCCATCATAGACATAGCAAGGAACATGTGTTTGATGATGTTTTTAGTGGCTTCCCCGGATTGTGCAGATGCAAAAAGAAAGCCACTAAACGTGTCAATAGAGACATGGACATATTTGAGTTTAGCAAAAGAAGGGACGTGGGTGACGTCCATCTGCCATAGGTGGCCAGGGAGAAGGCCATGGGGGTTAATCCCCAGATGGGGTTCAGGCAAGAGAGTAACACAATTCTTGCAATTTTTCACAATGGACCTGGCCTGTTCTCTAGAAATTTTGTAGGCCAGGCGAAGGGATTGAGAGTTGAGGTGGTGAAGTCTATGTGCCTCTGTAGCAAGGGAGACAGGGTCAGACGAGAGGGCGGTAGAGGGGGTGGATGTGGTTATTAAGGCAGTTAAGCGAGTGTGCTGGTCCGCAAGGTCGTTCCCAAAGGATAAGGGGCCCGGAAGGCCGGAGTGGGCACATATGTGGCCCACGAAAAAGGGGCAGGACCGTGATCGAATGGCCTGCTGGAGTTGGGAAAAAAGAGAAAAGGTAGTGGTTGTCGGCTGAACCGCGGGAACAATTTCAAGTCGGAGCAGGGATTGAACAACATATCTGCTATCCGAGTAGAGATTGAATGGAGTATCAGGCAGAGAATGAAAAACTGTCAGAGCAGCATAAAGTTCCACCAGCTGCGCGGACTCATAAGGAGTTTTGATTGAGCAGGGGCAGTTATTCATGACTATGGCAGCAAGGCCAGTCTTGGAACCGTCTACAAAGATTGTGGGTGCCCCTGGGATGGGGGATGATTGGGTTTGGCATGTGAGTATGAAGGGGGTAAGATTGAGAAACTGTAGCAATTTATTACTAGGCATATGATTATCTAAAATGCCCTGAAACGTGGAAGTGAGTATAGCCCAATTGTCATCTTGTGATCTGAGCCAGTCAAGCTGCTCCCTACTGTAAGGGGTTACCACGTGGTCAGGGGGACGGCCGAAATGGCGTGTTGAGAGCCGAATGCCTATCATAGCTATACGGGCAATTAACTCAGGATAAGAGGCAAGAATCTTTCGATTGCACATAGGGAGATGTATCCAGATAAGGGGGGATGAATCTTGCCATAGGAGTCCGGTGGGAGAGAATTCAGTAGGGAAGATGAGAAGGTATAGGGACAATTTGGGGGAGAAGTATCCAATATTCTGCATGGCTATGGCTTGTTCTACCTTTTTGAGGGAAATCTCACCTGCCGGGGTCAAAGAACGAGGGGAGGAAGGGTCAGCATCCCCTCTAAGAATGTCCTCCAGAGGACGGAGGTCTGCTTTGGAAAGTTGCAGGTAGGGGCGTAGCCAATTAATGTCCCCTAAAAGCTTCTGAAAGTCATTAAGAGTCTTAAGAGAAGAGCGTTTAAGCTCAACTTTATTAGAAAACAAAACAGCTGGTCGGGTTCAAGTCGAAATCCTAGAAAGGTGAAGGGGTATTGAGTTTGAATTTTGTCGGGGGCAATGCTAAAGCTGCGGGCTTGGAGCGCGCTGACGATAACCTGAGCTATAGTCTGCGTCAATGAGGGGGAAGAAGCGGCAATGAAAAGATCGTCCATGTAATGGATAAGATAGGCTGAGGGATATTGAGTCCTGATAGGGTCGATAGATTGAGCAACAAATTTTTGACATAGTGTAGGAGAGTTAGCCATTCCCTGTGGAAGTACTCGCCTCTGGAAGCGAGGGTTAACTACGTGATTAACTATGGGAATAGAAAATGCAAAGCGAGGACTATCGGATGGGTCAAGAGAGATTGAGAAGAAGCAATCCTTAATATCGATGACGATTTTGCTGAATCCTTTTGGGATAGCAGTCAGGGATGGAAGGCCTGGCTGTAAAGCCCCCATGGGTAGCATGGTCTTATTGACCTCACGTAGGTCTTGTAGAAGTCTCCATTTCCCCGATTTCTTTTTAATAACAAAAATAGGTGTATTCCATGGGGAAGTGGAAGGTTCAAGGTGTCCAAGGGAAAGTTGCTCCTGCACTAGCGTGAGGGCAGCTTGAACCTTCTCAGATGTTAAAGGCCACTGATCAATCCAGACAGGGGAGTCGGATTTCCAGGTGATTTTATCGGCCTGGATTGCAGGAGGGTCAGTGGCCTTTAGGAAAAATTTTTTGACCCGAATCCTTTTTTGTCGGTTTGGGCCGGGGGGAGTATTGGGTGTAAGATGCCTTGTTCGTTCTTACCAAGGCCTTTGCCTGGGAGGTACCCAGATTTCAGCATCATGGTAGTGACAGCATCACTGGGGCTCACCATGAGGAGCCTCATCTGAGCTAGAATATCCCTGCCCCAAAGATTAACGGGGAGTCCTGCGACTACATAGGGGCGGGTAGTGCCACTATTGCCCTCAGTATCTTGCCAGTTGAGGAGTTTAGAACTTTGAAGGGTGTCATGGACCTGTCCTATGCCCGATAAGTGGGTGTTGGAGGGTTGAAGGGGCCAGGTACGGGGCCAATGGGCTTGTGAGATAACGGTAGAGTCTGCCCCTGTGTCTAACAGCCCAAGAAAAGTTTTGCCCTCAATTTTTAATTGTAATGTAGGTCGGGACTCCGTGAGTTGCTGAACCCAGTAAATGTTGGAGGAGCCGGGTGAGGAAGGACCCCGTTTCTGGGTGGCAGCTGGAAAGTTACCAATCAGAGGGAGAGGAAGGGCTTGGGCTAAACGTTGGCCTGCAGGGATGGTAATAGGGCCATGTGGGGATTCAATTATGAGCTTAATTTCTCCCGTATAGTCGTTGTCAACAAGGGTGGGGTGCACCACTACGCCTTGTAAGGTGGTGAGTGCTCTGCCAAAGACCAGAAAAAACATACCGGGGGGTGGCGGTCCGAATTTACCAGTAGGGAGGACTACCGGGCCTTCTTCTGGGGTCAATATTCGGGTGGAGGTGGTACAGAGGTCCAGGCCTGCGCTGCCGGCTGTGGCTCGAGTAAAGGAACTGGGCAGGGGCTCCCGTAGGAGCCCCTCACCCCGTTTCCCTGTGCCGGGAGGAGGATGGGCTTAGATTGGCAGTCCCGGGCCCAGTGTAGCCCCTTCCGACATTTAGGACAGATGCTTGGTGGCTTCGACTGGGGTGTGGGGAGTTGTCTGGGGTTTTGGTTTGCTGGACATTCGCGGGCGAAATGGCCAGGTTGCCCACATCTAAAACAGTTTCTGGGGGTCTTGGGACGAGAGGCCTGAATGGCTGCCCCTATAGCTAAGGAAATGGACTTGTTCAGCTTATGTTCATAAGCATCAATATCACTGCACAAGCGGATCATCCCATTTAGATCCAAGTCTCTAGCCTTTCCTCTCAGGGCTGTTTTGCAGGCAGAGTTAGCATTTTCAATCGCTAGATGCCTTACTACTGGGTTATCTGATCCGTCCTGACCTAAGACTCTCTCAGCAGTTTCAAGGAGCTTTGCAACGAACTGCACGTAGGGCTCATTAGGTCCCTGAAGAATTTTCGAGAGAGGGGCTGTAATGGAGCCCGTGGCAGGGACTGCCCGCCATGCAGCCATGGCGGCATGTGCTGTTTGCATGAGCAAGCCAGGAGGTAATTTCATTTGTTGGTTTTCTAATGCAAAGTGACCACGATCGACAATCTTGTCGGTCGTCCAAGTGGCTGTTTGTGCATTTTTAGCATTGAGCTTAGCCTGGTTCTCTGCCCGTTCAAGGAACTCTGCCTTCCATATTAAAAATTGTCCTCTAGAGAGGACGGACTGAATAACTTTAGACCACTCAGAAGGGAGCATATGTCCTTCTCCGCCAAGTCCTTCTAAAATAGAGAGCGTAAAGGGGGCGTTAATGCCGTAATTTTTTACTGCAGAATGTAGATCTTTGATGTGTTTGATCTTTAATTTTTTATAGATGGGTCTATGAGGATGAGGGGGGCCCGAAGTATCGGCAACCCTAGAATGCTCGTTATGGCTCGTTTCATCTGTTTCCTCCTCCTCCTCCTCCCCCTCAGATTCGGATGAGCCATGGGGAAGAGGGGTCACAAGAGGGAGTTCCTCAGGAGTAGGTTCTGCAGCCTGCTGTTGCCTAGTTACTACGGGGAAAGCGAGGGTGGGTTTTGGCTTGTTTTTTTGTTGACTCGGCTTATTATTGCTATATGGTGGTCGAAAGATATTTGTCTGTAATTCTTGTAATTGACTGGTGAGGGTATAAACTTCCCTTTGTAAATCTAGGAATTGTTTAAGATCAGTAACTTGTTTGCTTAGCTGCCGTGTAGCTTCTTTGAGATTGTCTGAGCCTGGCAGGACTGGAAGAGCAAGTTGGACTGGAGGAGGTAACTGGAGGTTGGCAGATGAGGACAGATTAGGGAGGGGGGACTTGTAAGGGGGGTGTATTCCTTAGCGGACCCTTGTTTTGATATTGAGCTGCCTCTTCTTCTAGTTCTGTTTGATATGCTAGATTAAGCGTGCTATCCTGGGGGGAGTCTTTATACAGGACTGGGTAAAGACGCAGCTTTGATTTGGGCTTGGAGGGGGTGAGGGGCTCCTCAAGGGAGGAGTTTGTAACAGGTTCGTCTAAAAGAGACAGAATACATCCCTTTTCTTTTTGCATCTTACTTTGTTGGTCCTGTTCTTCCAATGTATCTGAATTTCCCTGTTTATTTTTATTTTCGGAGATGGTGTGAATCTTGTTTGCTAGTATCTGCTTCTTTCAAGATGTCACGGATCAGGCCATAGAAGGAAAAATAATCATCAGGAATTTCTTGGCCAGATCTCAGGAGATCGTTAAGATCTCGCCCTACTTTATTCCATGTGAGGGGATGTATGCCCGGGCCGTGTAGGATAAGCCAAGGGCAATGTTCCTCTATAAATGAGAAGAATCCAAAAAGATCCTTCCTTTTGACACTAATACCTCTCTCCCTAAGATTATCTTTTAATTCCTTGACAAATAGTGCTTCTTTCGAGAGTGCCTTCCCCATCTTTCACGCTGTTTACTTTCGCTTCCCCACATTCTTGCCAATCCTCTCGCGAGGGTATGGAACCGGATAATAACAGGTCAACACTCACTAATGAGCCGAGGGGTCAGTCAAAGTCGGTCTGGCCGAAGCCATCCACTCACCCCAGAACGGGATGGACCACGTCGCTTGGGCTCGGGTGTACGGTATAATCCCCCGTCAGGCTCCCTTGTCAAGAGAAGGCACCCTCTGGCCTGGCACTCTATGGCTTTGTATGCGAATCATGGACTGACCCACACGGAATCTCTTTCCTCATTCACACACACACACACACACTCACACACGCTTTCCCTGGGTCTGGCACTCTCGTTGGATGATTGCCTATGGAGATGGGACAACTTACCCTACCTCGAGGCCTCTTGCTCCGCCTCTACCCGTTATGTTCTCGCGGCCGCAACAGCTGCTCCTCGGCTGTCCGGTAAGTCGCTCCGCTCGAGCCCCGCGTTGGGCGCCACCTGTCCGGGTCCAGCCGGACGCAACTAAGGTGCACGAGGGGCGACCACCTAAGGCTCCACATGGAGAGGGAGGGGGAACCTCGCACGCAAGAGACAGGAGTCGTACAGATGTTGGCAAGGTTCCATTTATTGACTGTGCAAGCAAGGTTTATATAGAAAAAGGGGGACGGCTATAGTTGGCGGGAGTTTTTACTGCTGTTGGACCTGCCAAGCCTGAGTCCGGGTATTGTCCCGGATATGGTTTTTATTGCAGAAAGTCTTTGGCAATATTCTCTTTCAAGGGGGCCTCTTTGCTGGGTTGTGCAAACTTTACCTGGTCTCTGACACATATATTAATTAAGAATCAAAATTTTTTATTAAAAATGTGTTAGACAGTAAAAGATTGAAAATTAGGCTTAGATCAGTAGCTTACAATCTAATCCAAAATAAGTTATAAATGTGTTCTATGAGATCTTAATATTAAGAATTATACCATTAACCAAAAGAGAAAAATATTTAAAATATCTGCCTTTCACAACTATGGGTAGAAGCTGAATATTAAATATAGTCTACATACACCAGGACATTATTTCTCCTGTCAAACAATTCATAGCTTAATCACATCTTCTTCAAGGCACAGATTGTCAGTTCCAGACTTATGTTAAAAATATTGGGCCAAGCCAAGGAGAAAATTTTCCTAATCCCTGCATCAAGGGCAATGATTAGAGAAAAGCTATCACTCTCCCAGATAGTAGACCAAGTGACCTGTCACACTATCTCTATTCTACTAATGGGCTCAAAACAGAAGCTAGCCCTATTCAGTGCCAACTGGATGGCCCTGCGTGGCCCTGAGTTGAATGTATTCATGGGACCCAACCAGGGAAGCTATCTTGCACATACTTTGTTGGCATCATCCAAGACAGAAGAAAGAAAGAAAGAATGTGCTTAGTACCTACCAGTGGGCACAGAACCCTTCTGACATGTGAGAAGGAGTCCATTCCTAATATTCCAAACCCCTAGACTTTTTGATAGAATACAGTGATATATCTTTTCCATGGTGCTACCAAAGGATATTGGCTTCCATTTGGAGGGCAGATTCTTATTCTCTTTCTTAGACACTAAAATGTGACAAAGAGTTACCAATCCTTTGTGTTATGAGTTAAGATTATATTAGCTAGTTATTAGGTATTGATTATATATTGATTAGGAAGTACCTAGCAGGAAGGAGCTAGAGCTGGGAATTCCAGGTTGGAATGAAGGAGAAGGAAGTCTATCTGTGTTCTGTGTGTGGACTCCATTAGTGGTAGACAAAAACTGTTGCCATCCTGGGAAACCTCAGAGCAAAGGACACCTTGCATCCTGTTTTCCCCTGGATCCTGTGTGGTGTGGCATCTAAAAGGACAAGATCTACAAAGCCAAGAGAAGAGGTGAAATTGGACAGTGCTTCAAGCAAACCCCTTTCTACTTGTTTCCTGAGACAACTGTAGCTCCTGGCATCCAGAGATCATCAGTGGATTGCAGTGAGAAATCCCAAAGCCACAAAAGCCCCAGCTGTACTCAAGCCTGGCAGGTTCCAGGTTTGAGGCAGAAACCCAGAGACTCCAGTATAGCTCCTTGGGCCCTGTTAGTTAGATAGCTTAAATTAGTGTAGTTGAATAAGTCCTTCCCTGTCCCTCTGGGTTTTGTTATTGGGTATTAAGATTTTAGAGTAGTCATTCCTATCCCTCCTTTTAGTTGTTTCTAATTAAAACCCAATTTCACCTTGTTACCTTGTCAGTTAATTCAAGGCCTCTGGCCAGAGTGACAGTTGGCTGTTATTTTTTCAGTTGGGAGTGTTGTAGCTGTACAAGACTTCAGTTTTCAGTTTTAGTCTCTCTTACATGCCAGAGAGTGTTCCCACAAACCCCATAGTTGATTTTAATATCCCTGGTGACCCCATTACTTATATTTTCTTACATTTGGGTCATACATATATTTATGTTAACTACTAAAACAGTTATTAAAACGTACTCTTGAATCAATATATCCCCTTACCCAGTACTCAATGTCATCCAGTGCAGAATATGCATAATTGAAATGCCTCAGGGTAACCAGACCTTGAAATGAGTGAATGAATTCACAAATTGATTACTCACAACAGATGAAAGATTGTAGTTTGGTGCCAGCTACTATATAATTGTGGGGAAGTAGATGCTATGCCCTTATCCTTCTTACCAATACTCATTCAGAAGAAACTGATACATGTACAATGGCAAAGCCTTATTAGTCATTTCCCCAAAAGCAAGACATATTATGCTATATAGACTCTCTAAAAGTCTCTTTTGCATGACTTGATATTTTAGACTTAAAGTCTTCCAAGTGCCATTTCCTCTAAAAGCTTCCTTTACATTCTTTAAAAAGGAATCTGATATTTTTTCTTAAGACATATGTATTATATATCACAGATATGATATGTGATGTTCTCATGTGACATTATTTTAAATTACATTATGTTACATTTCATTAGTATATTTTTATATTCACCGCTGCTCTGAACTTTAATGCCCTTTCTTCTCTAGTTTTTCAAAAGAATCCTTTCTCTTGCTTTTCCTTCTACCAGAGATCTCTTTCCCTTTGTCTTCTGTTAGACTATCCATCAGATTGCAATTTCTAAATGGCAACTATACAAAAACTAACAGTAAAAGTCTCACAAGCAATGCAGAAAAACTGTAATATTAAATGCATTCCTTTGAGACACTAATACACTAAAATCACATGCAATAAAGGACTGCAGAAAGATTAAAATTTCATTAGAAAATTAAAAAAACTAATCATAAAGAATGGTTATTTATTTACTTAAAGAGAATGGCAATGATTTGGAAACATGAGAACATTTATCAGATTGAAGTCAAAGCAGTACTTAGGGGAAACTATATCGCCAAATACTTACACCAATTAAATAGAGAAAGTATAGATCAATGAATTGTGCATACAATTTTAAAAAAGTAAAGAACTAATTTTAAAATACCAATTAAACACCAACTTGGAAATGCTGAAAATCAGAGATAAGATTAATAATGTTAGAATACCAATGAACTAATAAAGAAGAGATAGGTCTAAGAGAAAAAAGAAAACTGACAAATCAATTGTTAATTTGATTAAAAAAGAAAACCAAATTATCAGTAAAGACTACAAAGAGATTGAATTCAATAATAATGAAGAAGAAATTTTAAAAATTGTTAGGAGCTATACTGCTCAATTATTTGCCAATATATCTGAAAATTGTAGTTAGATGGATCAATGTTAACTAAAATATAACAGAAGAGGAATAGAGTGACAGAATAGGAATTAAATGATTTATTTATTTTAAAAGAAATAGAGAGGAGGATCAATGGAATAGACTGGGGATAAATGACATCAGCAAGACAGTGTATGATAAACCCAAAGAGCCCAAATTTTGGGACATGAATCCACTATTTGACAAAAACTGCTGGGAAATTTGGAAAACAATATGGGAGAGATTAGGTCTAGATCAACATCTCACACCCTACACCAAGATAAATTCAGAATGGGTGAACGACTTGAATATAAAGAGGGAAACTATAAACATGTTAAGTAAACACAGAATAGTATACTTGTCAGATCTGTGGGGGGGGTTGAAGGGGAAAGGTGGAGCATGAATCATGTAACCATGTTAAAAATGAATATTAATAAATGTTAAAAAATTTTTATTCATTAAAAATTTAAAATGAAAAATATTAAATAAATTTTTAAATTTTTCCATGTTTACATGAATCATGATTGGTCCCATCCCTCTTCCCTCCCTGCTCCTGAAGCTGACAAGAAATTCCACTGGGTTATACAAGTATCACTGTTAAAAACCTATTTCCAGAGTCAGGCCTAGAGACAGGAGGTCCTAGGTTCAAACCCAGCCTCAGCCACTTCCCAGCTGACCTTGGGCAAGTCACTTGACCCCCATTGCCCACCCTTACCAATCTTCCACCTATGAGAAAATACACCGAAGTACAAGGGTTTAAAAAAAACAAAAAAACCCTATTTCCATGTTATTCATCTTTGCAATAGAGTGAACTTTTAACACCAAACACACATCACATGCCCCTTGAGCCATGTGATGTATCATGTGTTTTTCTTCTGCATTTCTATTCCCACAGTTCTTTCTCTGGATGCAGATAGTGTTCTTTCTCATGAGTTCCTCAGGATTGTTCTGGGTCTTTGCATTGCTGCTAGTAGAGAAGTCTATTACATTCTACTGTGCTGTAATATATCAGTCTCTGTGCATAATGTTCACCTGGTTCTGCTCCTTTTGCTCTGCATCAATTTCTGGTGGCCCTTCCAGTTCACATAGAAATCCTCCAGTTCTTTATTCCTTTCAGTACAATAGTATTCCATCACCATCAGATAGCATAATTTGTTCAGTTATTCCCTAATCCATGGACACTCCCTCATTTTCCAATTTTTTGCCACCACAAAGAACAGAGCTATAAAGATTTTTGTACAAGTATTTCTCCATATTATCCCTTTGGGGTATAAACTCAGCAGTGGTATGGCTGGATTAAAGAGGAGGCATTCTTTTAAAGCCATTTGCACATCATTCAAAATTGCCCTCCATAATGGTTCAACAAATTCAGAACTCCACCAGTAGTGTATTATTGTCTCAAATGTTCCACAACCTTTCCAACATTCATCACTTTCCTTTGCTGCCATAATGGCCAGTCTGCTATGTATGAAGTGGTGCCTCAATGTTGTTAGTGTGTAGTGACAGTGAAGGGAGGAAGGTAGGAATATAGGATGGATGGAAGAAAGGAGAGAGGAAGGTAGAGGAAGTGAAAGGAAGGTAGCAGTCCCTAGCATGGGGGAGCATCGGGGTAGGATTGACCAGAGACACAAATAAATGACCAGAGAGCAACTTTAGGGTTTCAATTGCTAGTTTTTATTTTAATTAGAAAACTAGGAGGTAGGAAGAAAGGGAAAAAGGTACCGAGAGAGATCTGCAGTGTTCAGGGTAGAGAGAGCCAGCATGTGGAGAGAGCCCAGCCAGCTCCAAAGTTCAGAGAGAGCAGAGCTCAGGATGGAGAGAGCAAAAAGGGACCAAACTTTCCCTTTTATACTTTCCCTGACACCTCCCCCAAAGGAAGTTGTAGCAGAGAGAGGGTGAAGGACAGGAAAGTGAAGCAGGGAGAATGAGAAGGGGAGAAAGAAGGGAGGACAGAGAGGAGGGGAAAGTTGGGGAAGAGACAAGAGAGGGAAAGAGAGAAGGGGAGAGAAGGCTGTAAAGGGAGAGAAAGAAAGAAGAGGAAAGAGATGTTGTTAAAAGTAACTTGGTATATTGTGAGGCTCTTTTCAGCATTTCTTGTATCCAAGGAGAGATGGGATTTTTTTCCTTTTGCAAATCATTTATGTGCAATTGGTTTTCCCTTTTAATACGGGGAATGGAGATGGAAAAGACTGAGAGAAGGAAACACCAAAGAGAGGGAGGACTGAGACAAATTTATTTTTGTTATTAAAAACCCTCTTAAAGGAATTAGGACTTCTGGTTAAGATGGTGGCATAGTAAGGAGCAGCTGCTCAATCTCTCCTAACCGAAGCATACAGAACTCCTCAAGGGGACATAAAAACGAATCCAGACTAACGAAGGAACCCCACAACAGGGCGCAGCATTGAAGGTACGCGGAATCAGGGCATTTCCACACTATAAGGGGGTGAAACAGCTTTCACTAAAACGGGAGAGGAAGAAGCCCCTCCAAGACCCCCACACACACCATGCACAGCGCCAAGGCCACTGCACAAGAGTGAAAACAGGATTGGGGCAACCAGTAAATCACTAGCAACCCCAGGGCTTGTACCTGTGAGCTGCCAGAGGTGGGACCCCAAGTGGCTGGGGGGACGTGGGTGAAAGGCTCTGCACTGTGCGAGTAAAGATCTCTAACACAGGGACAATCCCCAGTGTCTATGCGGGTGAAGGCTCTACCCGGGGCGGAATAAATATCTATAATGCAGGGGCTTTCCCCAGCACCTAGCTCTGCACCCTACAGGAATAAAGATCTATAAAGCAGGGACTTTCCCCACGTATGCGCGGGTGAAGGCAGTGCCCTAGGAGTGAATAAAGATTTCCAACACAAGCTAGGACATCAAGTGAGGACCCGGTGCAGACTGGAGCGCAGCTGTGGAAGCAGCCCCCAAGAACGCTGAAGGAGCCTCGGGGAGAGGGGTAGACCAAGGACTTCCAGGAGGCCTGACCCGAAAGGACAAGAAGACCAGAGCCCCCAGGAGCTTAGAAAGCTCAGGCAGACCCTGAGTGTGAAGACAAAGCTGAAAAGGGGCGGGGCTAATAATGGCAAGTTTTAGGGAAGCCCAGAAGAAAGAGATTACCAAGAGAAACTTTGGAACACTTGACAACTTTTACACAGAGAAAATCCAGACAATAAAGGAGGACAAACAAATAAACCTCCCCCAAAAAATGAAAGCTGGTCACAAGCTATTGAAGAGTTCAAAAATGGCATGTTGAGGAAGATGGAAAAAATATGGCAAGAAAATAACAGTTTAAAAGGCAGAATTTCACAATTGGAAAGTGAGGCAAGTCAACTGAAGACCAGAAATGCCCAGATTGAAAAGGAAAACCAAAAGATTATAGCGGAAAACCAAAAGATTATAGCCAAAAACCAGTCCTTAAAGGCTAGAATCAAACAATTAGAAGCCAGTGATCTCTCAAGACAACAAGAACAAATAAAACAAAGACAAAAGACTGATAAAACAAAAGGAAACATGAAATATCTCAATGAGAAAGTGACAGACCAAGAAAACTGGTCTAGAAGAGACCTGATGGATTCACAAGTGAATTCTATCAGACATTCAAAGAGCAACTAATGCCAATACTATATAAATTATTTGATATGATAACCAAAGGAGGAGTCCTACCAAATTACTTTTATGACACAAATATGGTACTGATCCCAAAGCCAGGTAGACCAAAAACTGAGAAAGAAAACTATAGACCAATCTCTCTAATGAACATAGATGCAAAAATCTTAAATAGAATAATAGCAAAGAGACTCCAGCAAGTAATTAAGAAGATCATCCACAATGATCAGATGGGATTTATACCAAGAATGCAAGGATGGTTCAACATTAGGAAAAAGATCCATATAATTGACCCTTCCTAAAAATAGAAGGACCCTTCCTAAAAATAATTAACAGTATATACCTAAAACCATCAACAAGCATTATATGCAATGGGGATAAATTAGAAGCCTTCCCAATAAGATCAGGAGTGAAACAAGGATGTCCATTATTACCTCTATTATTCAATATAGTATTAGAAACACTAGCAATAGCAATTAGAAAAGAAAAAGAAATTGAAGGTATCAAAATAGGGAAGGAGGAGACTAAGCTATCACTTTTTGCAGATGATATGATGGTCTACTTAAAAAATCCTAGAGAATCAACTAAGAAGCTGGTAGAAATAATCAACAACTTTAGCAAAGTTGCAGGATACAAAATAAATGCACATAAATCATCAGCATTTCTATACATTTCGAACACACTAGAGCAGTAAGAAGTAGAAAGAGAAACACCATTTAAAATCATCCTAGACAATATAAAATACTTAGGAATCTATCTACCAAAACAAACACAGCAATTATATGAAAA